>NW_021270927.1:0-1412 GCF_002162155.2 Triticum dicoccoides
TTTTTTGCGAAAAATCACTATAATGGCGAGTGTCTCAAAACTCTTCCTAGCTCAAACTGACAGGATGGGCACGAAATTTTTTCCACCAATTTTTTTTTTCGACTGCCCGGACCCAAAAACTAGAAACGGGTCAAAAAAAACTTCCTATAATGGCACCTGTCTCAAAGCACTCAGAAACACCTAAAAATAGGATAGCCAGAAATTTTTTCGAAAAATGCGTTTTCGAAAAATTTTGGGCCTAAACGGAGCGTGGCTACCCGACTCCGGCAAGAAATTTTGGGCCAGAATTTTTTTTTTCCGAAACCTACTCCGGCAAGGAAACACGAATCGGAATCTAGATGGATCCCGAAAACAAACCTAATAAGCAAAGAACTCGGATTGGTGGTGGATATATGGTGGTGGTAGATGGCAGCGGTGGTGGTAGCGGTGGTAGTATATGGATATGGATCGGTGGTGGTATATGGACACGGATTGGTGGTGGTATATGGATACGAATTCGGTGCGGTGGTGGTAGATGGCAGGGGCGATGATGATGGTGCGGCGGCGGCGTGACCACTTATGACCAGAACTCGAAACTCTAAAAGACTAGACTCTAAGACCAGCAACTAGACACGACGATGCAACCGCAAATTCAACAAAGCAAAACCCTAAAAAGATTATGCAAGGCTCAGATTGGTTCGGATATGATGAACTAACCCTAATTTTTTTTTGTGGCTTTTTCGTGGACTATAGGTATGAAGAACAGACTCGATCTAAACTACGAAAAACTATAAAATCTCACCGAGCAACCTGGAAATCTGATACCACTTGATAGAGGCAAAGGTGTCCCGTCTTTCGATGAGATGGTGGATTTCGCTTTGGTGGAAGTCGACTTTGACGATCCGACTACGAACGTGCGAGGACGTCGCGCCTTAGCAATCGCTAAACCAACTCTGATAGAGGCGGAGGTGTCCCGTCTTTCGATGAGATGATGGATATCGCTTTGGTGGAAGTCGACTTTGACGATCCGACTACGAATGTGCGAGGACGTCGCGCCTTAGCAATCGCTAAACCAACTCCGAGAGGTTATTGACCACGCCGGAGCACGATCAACCTGACCACGAGGGTCTGTTTCCTGCGAGCAAACGAAGAACAAGCAAGAAACTAAGATTGCAATCTGGATATTGCGAATATAAGATGAAAGCTTTATTGATCAAGGTGGGGTTCTGTGACGCCTTTGTCTGGTCGTTGAACACAAACGAAGTACGCGAAGTTGCAGCTATGGCGAACTTTTAATCTAAACAAAACCCAAAGTCTAAACGATGCCCTAAGGGCTGTATATATGGAGGAAGAGGGGGGAATTTCATGGCCCTTGGTGGAGGGGTCCGAAATCAACCCTATCTCTTGTTTCCCCACACATACGGACTCTAAAA
>NW_021270928.1:0-3173 GCF_002162155.2 Triticum dicoccoides
TGCCATCACATTCCTTGATTAATTGAATGTTGACATATCTACGACTGCAGTTGTATAGCTTTGTTTGGTTGAAATCCTAAACTCTAAACTTTCCTATTGGGAAGCTAAAATGGTAGATGTTGGAAATGGGTAAGGAGGGGCATCCATGAGGTGTGCATCTCAGGAACAACAGTAAATTAGCATCACCAAAAATCTTAAAATGCAAACTATACATTGCTAATGATCTAGAAAGTGAAACAATATAACATACCTAATTCTGACTTGGTGGATCTGAGATAAAGGATTTGCCCTCCATCTACATACCGGAGATCCATGAGGTCCTCTGTCCAGATGATGCAGCCAGTTCCAGCGCCTCCTCCTTTGAGATCCAACGGCGCATACGCCAGACAAGAGCAGTTGGCCAGGCACCTCGCCCTGCACTCCTCCAACGTGATGCTAGCATCCACCGATACATTGTGCGTGTTGGGAAGCTTCACTCCGTCTATCACCACGAAACCGTCCGTGGTACTGGACATTCCATTGCCACAGTCCAGTACCATCTTTCGGCGGCAACCGTTGGAGGTGTCCCTCATCTTCCACTGCACTGGAGATGTCGGGCTGAACCCCTGTACACAGCTGCAGAACGACGTTGATGGAGCATTGGCGTTGCACAGACCAAATGCCCCACACCTGCCATAGTGGTCGCAGATGTCCCTCGGCGCTTGGAAGAAGATCTTCCACAACCGGCTGGTTGGGTCCCATACCAGGCGTTGGTATACTCCATCATCAGTCAGAAGTAGACGCGAGAAGGAGGCTTCAGCCTTGGAAACATAGCTGTAGGTTACCTCACTTGAGCTGCTTGTCAACTGGTAAGCAAACTTGTCAGAATACGAGGTCATCTCCGTGACACCGCTGAACCGTAGGCCATTCCATGGTCCTGACCGGTAGATCATTTTGTCACCATCCAAGAGTATGTTTTGTGGCACACCTTCTCCGTCAGTAATGTAGCGAAACTTCCCTGTGGCAGGGTCATTGGCCGAAGCCCACGACGTAAGGTACCACTCTTCCCTGGTCCATAGGTTCTTGCCAATCTTCATGCTGGGAAGCAAGGTGTTTGATGGGTGGTCAAATGACTGCCATATGGCAGCACCATTGGCACTCCCATCGCTCAGGACAAGGTTGCCTGAATTATGCAGTTGCAGCATCGTGGAGGCAGCGCCTGTCGTGTTTGAAGACCACACAACCTGGCCGAAGCTATCGAGCAAGAAAAGGCTTCCCGTGTCACTAATCACCAGCGCCCCACGAGCGTCAGTGAGAGGACGGTCTCTGTTGGCTACCCAACAGATGGCGTCCTCGGACACGGAGAACCATATACCGAGGTATCTCTTGGCAAGCACCCCGGAAGGGAAGAAGCCCAGGGTGAATGACCCATCAGCCGAAACAAGGGTGTCACCGTCGGTGATGTTGCGGCCCTTGTCGAGAATGTCAGACCCACGGTTTGCAGCAGATGCTGTGGAAACAAGGATGAAGAGAACAAGGATGCCCAGGAGGCTGTGAATGTGTGGCTGGTTTTTCAACCACATGATGGCTTGATGTTTCTTGTTCTCGGGTTTGAGCTAATTGAACAAGGTACACTGTTAGCTACATGAGCTGCGCATATATGTCGCTGCAGCTCGCTTCTGAAGGTAGTTGTATTAACTGATTGGCGGTTAAAGGTCAAATGCCTGACTTGTTGTAGTCTATTATATATAGACAAGAGGGAATCCACAGCTACAATTGGGTACCTTTGAGTTTTCGCCACTACCTAAATAAGATTCTTACGTAGTATAATTATACATCAAATAACAAGCAGATCTTTCTCTTCAACACGCAAAGTTCTACGCCCCTAAACATCTTTCTTATTTTGGATGCCACTGACGGTTGGCCTAATTTGGTGCTTGGACCATCCGAAAGGGCAGCGGCCCAATTATACGCTTGTCTTGAGAAGTCAAATATTCACTGGTACTAGAACATGCCTTTGGTTGGGTGCATGAGTAGTGAGGACGGTGCATCGCTATTTTGTATTCTTAACATCATCCGCTTCTGCATTTGAATAGCATTCTTCATCACGTTAGCATATATATAACACCTTCCACAATAAGCAAAGCTGGCAGGAACTTCGAGGTACTAGCTCTTTCACTAATTCATTGGTTTAGCCTATGGTCCAATCAAGAAATAATAATTATACAGTCAACTCCGCAGAGAGAACCTTTGAGCAACGCTAGCATTGACAGGTTCTTCAGTACACTAAAACACATGATGGTCTTTGAACAGTTCAAACCAATAATGCTTACTAGTTACAGACTTACATATGTGTTGCTGTGAACATGTTTGTTTAATAGCTCAAGCATCATGGAACCATCGCTTTAGCGGACCGTACTTTCGATGCAATTCATCTCCAACGACCAATGATTTGTACATTGAATAGCATTATTTATAAGTAAACATATAGCACCTTCCCCAATAAATAGGGCTGGTACTAGCTCTTTCACTAATTTATTGGTTTAGCCTATAATTTGATTAAGAAATACTAATAATTTTACAGTCAACTCCACAGAGAAAACCTTTGAGCAATGCTAGCACTTCACAGCTTGTTCACACCACATTGGAGATAAAATATGCTAACATACCGTGTTTGGCAGTGATGGATCACTGCGTCCGGACAGGAACGTGTGGTGGAATCGACGCAGATTCAGTTAACGTCTGAACCTGAAGATGCATCCGGAGGTTGGGCCTGAAGCACAAACTGGCTTGAAGAGGGCTGCCGTCGGGAAGTGATTTTCCCGGGAACGACCAGACAGTTGGTCGCCGTCGGGAAGCTCATGCCTGCCGACCGCCGCCGGCGAGTGGGCAAGGATGGAGAGTGTGGTGGAGGCGCGTTGCGCCGTTGTCCGGCCGTCTGTGCGAGTGGAGAGACTGCGGAAAGGACAGAATTGGAGAGAGGAAGCTGGCAGAGGGGCAGAATGGGCTTCGGTGGATCGAGTCTAGCCCATATATGGAGTGCATGGGATTAAATTGTATAGCTTGTTTTCCATATCCCCCTAACCAAACTTGTTTTTCTATATAAAACTTAACAATTAATTTATTAATAATAAAATTTATATGTTATAAAATGTAAATGTTTTTATGAAAAAAAAATCATGTGTTTTAAAAAT
>NW_021270929.1:0-1443 GCF_002162155.2 Triticum dicoccoides
GAATGGGGTACTCTCGATATGTAAGATTATCTTGGAGATCAAGCGTTTCGTGGTCCACTCCACGGATAGGATCCGAGAAGCAACGCCTGAGTTGAGAAACGTGGAAGACATCGTGGACTCTGGAGAGGTGCGGAGGTAGTTCCAACTGGTAGGCAACTTCTCCTCGTTTGGCGAGAATGCGAAAAGGTCCAATGTAACGAGGAGCCAATTTGCCTTTGATACCGAAACGATGGGTTCCCTTCAGAGGGGTGACCCGAAGATAAGCCTTCTCGTCAACCTCGAAAGTCATAGCCTTATGTTTTCGGTCATATTGACTCTTTTGACGGGATTGGGCTGTTTTCAACTTTTCACGAACGATGCGAACTTGTTCTTCTGCTTCCTGAATCATATCCGGGCCAAAGAATTGTCTTTCCCCGGTCTCTGACCAGTTAAGGGGTGTTCGACACCGTCGTCCATAGAGAACTTCAAAAGGGGCTTTATCCAAGCTAGATTGATAGCTGTTGTTGTAAGCGAATTCGGCAAATGGAAGGCACTTCTCCCAGTCCATTCCGAATGAGATAACAGAGGCTCGAAGCATGTCTTCTAGAATTTGGTTGACGCGTTCCACTTGACCACTCGACTGAGGGTGGAAGGCGGTGCTAAAGGAGAGACGAGTCCCCATAGCATTTTGGAAACTTTCCCAAAATCGAGAGGTGAAAAGACTTCCTCGATCCGAGTTAATTTCCAAAGGAACACCATGAAGGGACACTATTCGGGAGATGTATAAGTCTGCCAGCTGACTAGCGGTTATACTCTCACGAACAGGTAGGAAATGGGCTACTTTGGAAAGACGATCGACAACAACGAAGATAGCATTATTCCCTCTCTTGGTCCTGGGAAAACCGGTAATGAAATCCATACCAATTTTATCCCATTTCCATTCAGGAATAGCTAAGGGTTGAAGGGTGCCAGCAGGCCGTTGATGCTGTGCTTTTACACGACGACAGATGTCGCAATTAGCAATATACTGAGCAATTTCTCTCTTCATCCTAGTCCACCAGAACCTCTGGTGTAGGTCCTGATACATCTTAGTACTACCGGGATGAATGGTGAGAGGAGATTCATGAGCCTCCTTAAGGATCAACTGCCGTAGATGCTGGTTCTTGGGAACCACTAGACGGTTCTCAAAGTACACAACACCATGATCATTTGTGGAGAAACAACTAGCACCTCCGCTAGCAATGTTCTCTTTGATTTTAGATATTCCCTTATCTCGCTTTTGGGCAGCGATGATTTGATCCGTAAGAGTAGGTTTTGCTACCAAGGTGGAAAGAAAACCTTGAGGTACAATGTGAAGGTTAAGCTTCCGAAATTCCTCATGGAGAAGCGGTTGACTTTGTTGTAACATCAGGTTGTTACAATAAGATTTATGACTTAGCGCATCAGCCATGACGTTGGCTTTCC
>NW_021270930.1:0-1325 GCF_002162155.2 Triticum dicoccoides
GTTGTAGTTGCAAGTATTCGAGACTTGCATGTATCGCTATTTTCGAGATGATGACAAGATACCAGTTTGTGTTGGATGATGATTATGATGAGACTATTTGTATGTATATGCTATGATTACATTTGTGGTCTCGCAGGCATTTATATGTGTATCATGATGACATTTGTATGTGTTAAAGATTCTTCTATAAAGCCTGTTCAAATACAAAACAAATATGCAGAAAAAAACAAAAAACTACTAAAATTAGCAGTAGCGAGTGGAGAAAAGTTAGTAGCAGCGGCACGCACTGGAGAAGCGCGCTATAGCTATTAGCAGTAGCGAGCTCCCGGTAAGAACGCTGCTGCAACACTTGTATATCAGTAGTGCGGGTGGGCACGCGCTGCTGCTACGAGTTAGCTGTAGCGCCTTATTAGTAGCGCCGCCTCACGCGCTACTGATATACCTAGAACCCGCGCTGCTGCTAGGCTTTTCCCTAGTAGTGCCTCTAACCCGCTCGTCCCTGGGTAAACTAAATAGCAACTACCATCAGTGCAAGGTACATGAGGCGGTCGGCGTTGAACACTAGATCCACATCCCACAAGTGAAGCTGGCGCCCGGCGTCCCGCAACAATAGTTCTGGTGGCCGATGACGGTCGAACACCTTGGCGAATTTGTTTGCCAGCCTCTGCGATGAGGATTAAAGCCAAGTTGAAATTTCAAACAACCAAACCGACTTGAGTTAGTTTGGGTGTTTCAAGTTTCAACACATAGCTTTCAATCGTCATCTCTGAGGCTGCCAGACAAATTCGCAATGGTGTTCGACTGCCATCGACCCTGAGAACTGTTGCTGCTGGACGCAGGACCCCTCTGTCACTTGTGGGACGTGGACGTAGTATTCGACACCGACGGCCACATGTACCTCGCACTGACGATACTTACTATTTAGGGTACCATCGACACCGAGGAACCCTCTTTTTCTTCTTCTTCTTCTTCTTCTTCTTCTTCTTCTTCTTTCTCTTTTTTCCTTATCTTCTTCTTCTTCTTCTTCTTCTTCTTCTTCTTCTTCTTCTTCTTCTTCTTCTTCTTCTTCTTCTTCTTCTTCTTCTTCTTCTTCTTCTCCGTTTTCCTCTTCTTAAACCTAGCACTAACCTAAAACAAAACAGGAAAAAACTACACCTAAACCTAGCACTAACCTAAACCTAAAAACTCAAAACTACACCTAATTAAACCTAGCGCTAACCTAAAACTAATCAAGAAAATAGAGAACAAAAAACAGGAAAAAAAAAGAAAAAAAATTACCTCTTCTCCAGCGAGGTTGGCCGGTGGGTCGGGGCGGCGCAGGGGCT
>NW_021270931.1:0-4926 GCF_002162155.2 Triticum dicoccoides
GGGCCAGTGCTTCCATCCATCTTCCCCTCCCCCGACGATAGACTAGGATTTCGCCACTGGTTTCCCCCTCTTCGAAGTCCCTCTCCTCGCAATCGAAGGTACTGTACTGCCACAATCCAGCCAACCCCTTCCCCAGGCGTGTGATTAGCATCTGTACCTGCTTTTGGCTACAGCCATACTCGATGTTTTGTAATGTCAATTTTTGCATTTAGGTATGTAATGCGTACTCTGCCTAGTACTAATTGGTTCATGTGTTCATTGCATGCCTATCAGTGTTCAGCAAATTCATGTATTAGGTCAGATAATAATTAGAAAATAATAATGTTTATGATAACAAACATTATGTTGCTTCCTACTCCATAGACAAGCCTCCAGATTTGGCGGCAATATTTGTTTTCATTTTATTTTTCAAATTTCCGAGCTTCCAAGTGAGACTACTGATGCACCAAGTTCACATTTTCATGCTTCGACTAGCTTGCATCCACATCATGCTTCCAAGTAATTGTTCTGATGTATGCAGTGCACTTTCTCATGCTTTGTACTAATCGTGCTTCCACATTGTATTCGTTTTTTTTCATTCAGCTAAAATTTTGCTTCTAACTACAGTGCGTCAAGATTCTGCTTCGAAGTAACAGTAGTACAGTACAAATGTACCGGTACAATTTTTTTCATGCTTCCACATTATATTCGTTTTGTTTCATTCTCCTAAAATTTGGCTTCCTATTACCCGGGCTCACCGTCAACTACACTGGCCGCCCCATCGTCTCCGATCTCACCGCACACCAGCTATTGGAGAACCACCCATCGGCCGGCCGAAGAATAAGCGGTTGCCTCGCATTCATTTTCCCTCTTCTATGCCCCTCGTAAAAAACCGAAGGTATCACATTGCATCAATTGCTCCCCATTCCTATCCAGTTTTTTATTATTGTCAATTTGGTAATTGTTAATCTCAACAATGCATTCAGGTTTCTAGTTTTGTGTGTGTCGAGTATTATTGATAGATATGTTCATTGTGTGCTGAGAATTAACCAATCTTTGGTGTGAAATTGCTATATCCAATTTTCATGATTCATTTGTCTTATACATGTGCTTCTCCACGGTGCACAGTTTGCTTCATACGCACCATAATTATGTTCCTCACTGCATACGGTTTGCTTCATGTGCTTCACACTTGTGCTTCTACATTGGGTTCAGTTTTCTTCATGTGCACGCTTCATATTGTTTCTTAGGCGTCTTGTTTGTATCCAAGTCGAACTACTCATGCTTTCTAAATTTATGCAGGGCTAACAAGAGGTCATCAATGGTGGGCATGGCGAATGATGTGAAGATCCAGCATCTCAATGCCCAATGTTTTGTCATTGTTTTGGAAGAAAAATAGCAAGACACACACTCGGTTATCGAAGGGCGTTGACGGTTGACGTGTTGTTTGACGTGTTGTTCCTCGACGGTGCCAGCCTCGCTGCTCCACACTGGACGTTGTGGCTTGCGATGTCTGACAAAGGCAGATTTGTGGGACAAAAGGAAGTCATCGAGTCTAGGTCGCACACAGTGCGTAGAGCATAGCAGGGAGGGACTATGACATGACTGTAGTGGCGGTGCGACATAGTATTGCCGCTAGCATATAAATTTGTTCTACAAACTGGCTAGTGGATGGAAGCAAATTTGTAGCCTGTATGACACATGTTACGAGCATAAGGAAGCATTGTAATGTTTGACATTTGTCGGAAGCATGTTATATATGAACGAACAAGCAAAATTCAGTACCTACCAGAAACATATTTTTTCCAGGTGGAGCAAATATTATTGTGGCACATAGGACAAGTACTTCTAGATGGAAGAACAGATTAGTATGGCACACAGAACAAATATTTCTCAATGGAGACCAATTTTCGTTTGCACTAGAAATAAACTTTGCGATCGACATGAATATTTTGCTGCATATTGTTAGATCAAAGCAGATTTCAATTTACTTGAAGCAAATTCTCAGGTCTTTGTACAGATTTTCTCTGACTACAAAAAGTTGTTATGTTGGACAACCTTTTTATGTGGAAGCAAATTATTATTTTTTACATGGAAGCAACTTAAATTGTAGTAGAAGCAAAAATTTAATAACTCAGCAACGAAAATTACGTTGAATAAGTTATTTTAGGGGTGCAGTTAGTACATGAGGACCCACCTAAGTACTAACCCAGCGTGATTCTTGGACCCCCTTGGTTAGAGGAAGCAAAATACTCGGAAACTACCTACTGGAGACCTCACGTTCCACCACTGATCCAACGAACCAAAGCATCCTAATCCAACGGCATTGCACTGGTCTGATAAAACGCTAGGAATCAGTAGTCCGATTCCTAGTGCTTCCCATCAACTTATCCATCATGTATTCTCTATTGAACTCCTCACACACCCCATGAACCATATCCTACCTTTTTTTAGAGTAATGATACCGTAATTCTCACAAGTGCAAACATCTCATCAGATGCAACATTGTGTTCCCATATTTGGAAGATTTTCAGAGACGCAAGTGGTTTCGTGATTAACTTCTGAAAAACTACCTTGTTTTCATTTAAAGGTCGGTTATTACCATGTATCCCGAATGACCATGTTCCTTGAAATTAGACCTAACTATGTCTAGTTCTCTTTCCAAATGAAATAACCTCATATGCCTTCTAGCCCAGTGATTGATGTGATAAATACATAGAGGAGGGTGGCGTGGGACTCTCTTCTCGGAGTTAAATAGTTTATCTCATTGTTTGATTTTCCTATATAGCCCACCGGCCTATTAGTTCTCTTGTCATGCATCATCCTCCTCCCGTCTTAATGTTCAGAAGAATCTTACATTAATATAATTCCTTTCAAATATTTCTGTAAGTATTTTGTATACGTGGTTGTTCACTCTACATGGTCATTCTAGCTCCTGCTTGCCTACTCCAGTACCATTATCACATATCTCATGTGACCTGTTGCTTGATTTCATGATCACTGACCCACTCCTAACCACAAATCTAACTCGTTCTTCCTCAATGGGACAATGTCACAATCACCATGTCTACATATTCCATGTGTTGTAGCTTTTCACACTGTGCTAACAAGCCTTTGGCATCCTAACACCTAAGCCTCGGGCATGGGTGGGCACCGCATCCTAACTTCGTCGAACCCCTTACCAATATGTTGCGGGCGTAGCAAAGCAAAAGTAAAGTGTCAGTGTACAAAGGTAGGGGCTCTTGTACCCCTTTACTTGTGCACGGGCAGTCAGAGCCGCGCCCACGGCCGCACTTAGCAGGGCAGAAGAGGGAAGCCAATGCCACAAGACAACCAAGGCAACACCAAGACAAGAGACGCGAGGAGTGGAGAGGGCGAGGTGGACTCCCCCGGCAAGATCCTTGCCGGGGCGGCCTCTGCAGCCCCGGCAAGAGCCTTGCCGGGGCAACTTGCCCAACGCCAGCAGAGCGCGCCACCCTTGAGCCCAAGGGTTCCAACGCCGACAACCACATTGGGACCAAGGCTCGGGAGGCACCTTCATGGTGGCATGCAGATCTTCGTGAAGATCATAAACACGCAAGATCAGATAAGGACTAGAAGACGACGATCCTCGACAAGATCCTTGCCAAGGAAACCCACGAGACCTCCGGCAAGATCCTTGCCGGGGACGACCACAGTATGCCGTGGCAAGACCCTTGCTGGGGCCCCGACAAGACCCTTGCCGAGGACATCAGTGGGGCCGCGGCCAGGCCTGCGCCCGCCAAGGCTCCACCGCCGTTCCCATGCAACTGCCAGCCCAGCCAGCCAGGCGAGTACCTGCGTGGCGACGTGCGGCCCTGAGACCAACTCAGCAAGCACCTGCGTGGTGGCATGCAGATCTTCGTGAAGACCCTGCCACCGCACCAGCTCAGCAACCTGCCAACCTACATGGCGCCGCATGTCGTGCTGGCCTGGACGCACGTCGAAGCGAGGCGAGGCGGTGGCAGTAAGAAGGGCACGTCGGCAGCGCATTAAATGCGTTTGTCTGACGCTGCTAGAGGATAGACACAACCACCGCATGCACTTTCCACCTCCTGTCTGCCACTGTGGCATCCCCTTTTTCCTATAGAAGGAGGCCCGAGGCGTACTGGAGGGGGATTCGGCTTTTTAGACTACGCAGGCACCGTAGCTAGTCCAAGAACACAAGAACACTCAGATATACAGCAAAGCATGACTAGGGTATTACGCGATCCTCTCGGCCTGAACCTGGGCAAACGATCCTTGTGATGGCTCCTAGACCCGCTCTTTCCACAACCTTGCGCCCGCCGACCGTAGTAGGGATTCCAGTGATGCCATAGGTGTCGTTTCCACCAACATCTTTGGCGTGCCAGGTAGGGGGCACAGTCGTGAGAATCCGGTCTAGCAGCTAGTCTAGCAGTTCTTCATCGCCATGGCTCCCAAGAGGAAGACGGCGATGGCAATCGGTTCATCCGGAGCCGGACTACCCGTACCAGTGCGGGCAAGTAGCGGGGCGGTCGCGGACAGAATCCGGGGCGCGGCCCGCGAACACCCACATCGCTTTGGCAGTCCGGGCCTAGCGAGTTGCGTCGTTCGTGCACAAGACGACGGGCCACACGCCGCAAATTCCAAAGACGGAGCTGGGCCCCCCACAGGCGGCGCGGGGCCCTCCCAGGGCGTCGCCGGGCCACCTACCGGCGGCGTGACGGCCTCCAAGACGCCTACGCCGTGCTCTTCCCAAGTTGTTTGCGATGAGCAGCGTCACCACACTGGTGACCCTGGGCGCCGCCGTGGGAAGAGTCCTGCGCATCCCACGCGGGACGAAGGAGGCCAGCATGCACGCTGAGGTGCCGACAAAAATAGAGGACAGCCGTAGGGCCGTGATAGAGCTCCTTCTAACGTGGTTAGAAGTCGGAGCGCGTCACGATCCACGCAACTTTCGTCGCAGCC
>NW_021270932.1:0-1004 GCF_002162155.2 Triticum dicoccoides
GAGTCGGGGTCCTGACAGCGTTGGTATCAGAGCTTGACTGCCTGTAGGATTACCAAGCCAAACTGGTCGAAGTTGAGTCTAGAAATTCTTAGTTATATAAGGGAATTGATTGTGGGATGGAACGTAAGGCTCTTTTTACTCCTTATACCTCATGGCCTTCTGATCTGAGTCATCATCTTCTCTTCTACGGGGATTAAGAACTAGGCTATCCCTTCTTTCTATTAGGATCACGTGTTACTAATCAGTGGACTTATAAGATTGTTGGATTTAAGCTTGAGTTCAGTTTCTACTACTTCCGTATGTTAATTGTTGATCTCGAGACCTTGATATTGTGCTTCTGAGTGGTTATGCCACCATTTTTGTGAATGTCTCAAATCTTTTCTGAGCATTTACAGCCGTTATGCTGTCCGAGTCATCCCAGGTTTCTAAAGAGTCTGATGCATTTGCAAAATCCTTTTTCTCCGGTTTCAATGTCTGTTAGGCCAGGTTAATCACACAAATTGTTGAGCTGATGTACTCTACTGCCTCAACCTTTATGTTGGAGTTATTATTATGACCCTAGGTGTCTCAGGGGATCATCTAGTAGTCTAGCCATGATTTATGTTCCAGTGTGATGACTCTGGCCGTCATTATCGAAAGCATCCCGTGATGCCATTTAGTTAGTAGGTATTCTATTCCTGGGTTCTTAAACCGATATTCACCCTACTTACATCATGTTGATAGTGTTGCTAGTTCCTTTAGGATATTAGTAACCTTTGCGATAGTCCTCGAGGTTCGTGGTACATCCTTCTTCCAAATACCATGAACTACTTATGGCAGAAGTTCCTCGTTGAACTGAACGATCACAACCAGAGTGCTCTTGATGAGTTCTCCATTATATGTTATGGCTCTGCCAGTTCTACTTTTCTGCATGGGTTATCCGGAAGAAATATGTTGAACTTCGTTCGACATGCTAAACCATGCATCCACAACTCAGAAAATCATATGTTCCTTTGAGTTGTCCC
>NW_021270933.1:0-9294 GCF_002162155.2 Triticum dicoccoides
ACATAAATGCACCCCGGTGTTCGTCAATCATGGAAATCACGCCGAGACCCAAAATCAGAGTAATAGTCCAAGAAACGGGCCAGAATCGGCCAAAACTGTGAGTGTGGATGACCGACACGTAAATGCACCCCGTGGTTCGTTAATCGTGGAAATCACTCCGGGGGCCCAAAAAAGAGAGTAATAGTCCATGATACGGGCCAGAATCAGCCAAAACTATGAGCATTGATGACCGACACGTAAGCGCGCCTTGGGGTTCAACAACTATGGAAATCACTTCGGGACCTGAAAACAGTGAGTAATAGTCCACAAAACACGTTAGAATTCGCCAAAATTGTGAGTGTTGCTGACCGACACGTAAACACAACCCGGGGTCATTTCGGGACCCCCATAACTAAGTAATAGTCCAAGAAACGGGCCAGAATCGGCCCAAATTGTGATTGTTGATGACCTACACTTAAGCGCACCTTGGGGTTCAACAACCATGGAAATCGCTTTGGGGCCCCAAAACGGTGAGTAACAGTCCACGACACGGGTCAGAATCGACAAAAACCGCGAGTGTTGATAACCAACCCGTAAGCGCACCCGGGGGTTCGTTAATCGTGGAAATCACTCCGGGGACCCAAAAAAGTGAGTAATAGTCCACGAAACGGGCCAGAATCGGCCAAAACTGTGAGTGTTGATGACCGACACGTAAACGCACGCCGGGGTTCGTTAATCGTGGAAATCACTCCGGGACCCCAAAACAGTGAGTAATAGTATACAAAAAAGGCAAGAATCGGACAAAAGTGTAAGTGTTGATGACCGAAACGTAAACGCACCCCGCGGTTCGTGAATCGTTGAAATCACTTCGATACCCCAAAACAGTGCGTAATACTCCACGAAATGGGCCAGAATCGGCCAAAACTGTGAGTGTTGATGAGCGACACATAAATGCACCCCGGTGTTCGTCAATCATGGAAATCACGCCGAGACCCAAAATCAGAGTAATAGTCCAAGAAACGGGCCAGAATCGGCCAAAACTGTGAGTGTGGATGACCGACACGTAAATGCACCCCGTGGTTCGTTAATCGTGGAAATCACTCCGGGGGCCCAAAAAAGAGAGTAATAGTCCATGATACGGGCCAGAATCAGCCAAAACTATGAGTATTGATGACCGACACGTAAGCGCGCCTTGGGGTTCAACAACTATGGAAATCACTTCGGGACCTGAAAACAGTGAGTAATAGTCCACAAAACACGTTAGAATTCGCCAAAATTGTGAGTGTTGCTGACCGACACGTAAACACAACCCGGGGTCATTTCGGGACCCCCATAACTAAGTAATAGTCCAAGAAACGGGCCAGAATCGGCCCAAACTGTGATTGTTGATGACCTACACTTAAGCGCACCTTGGGGTTCAACAACCATGGAAATCGCTTTGGGGCCCCAAAACGGTGAGTAACAGTGCACGACACGGGTCAGAATCGACAAAAACCGCGAGTGTTGATAACCAACCCGTAAGCGCACCCAGGGGTTCGTTAATCGTGGAAATCACTCCGAGGACCCAAAAAAGTGAGTAATAGTCCACGAAACGGGCCAGAATCGGCCAAAATTGTGAGTGTTGATGACCGACACGTAAACGCACGCCGGGGTTCGTTAATCGTGGAAATCACTCCGGGACCCCAAAACAGTGAGTAATAGTATACAAAAAAGGCAAGAATCGGACAAAAGTGTAAGTGTTGATGACCGAAACGTAAACGCACCCCGCGGTTCGTTAATCATTGAAATCACTTCGATACCCCAAAACAGTGCGTAATACTCCACGAAACGGGCCAGAATCGGCCAAAACTGCGAGTGTTGATGAGCGACACATAAATGCACCCCGGTGTTCGTCAATCATGGAAATCACGCCGAGACCCAAAATCAGAGTAATAGTCCAAGAAACGGGCCAGAATCGGCCAAAACTGTGAGTGTGGATGACCGACACGTAAATGCACCCCGTGGTTCGTTAATCGTGGAAATCACTCCGGGGGCCCAAAAAAGAGAGTAATAGTCCATGATACGGGCCAGAATCAGCCAAAACTATGAGTATTGATGACCGACACGTAAGCGCGCCTTGGGGTTCAACAACTATGGAAATCACTTCGGGACCTGAAAACAGTGAGTAATAGTCCACAAAACAAGTTAGAATTCGCCAAAATTGTGAGTGTTGCTGACCGACACGTAAACACAACCCGGGGTCATTTCGGGACCCCCATAACTAAGTAATAGTCCAAGAAACGGGCCAGAATCGGCCCAAACTGTGATTGTTGATGACCTACACTTAAGCGCACCTTGGGGTTCAACAACCATGGAAATCGCTTTGGGGCCCCAAAACGGTGAGTAACAGTCCACGACACGGGTCAGAATCGACAAAAACCGCGAGTGTTGATAACCAACCCGTAAGCGCACCCAGGGGTTCGTTAATCGTGGAAATCACTCCGGGGACCCAAAAAAGTGAGTAATAGTCCACGAAACGGGCCAGAATCGGCCAAAACTGTGAGTGTTGATGACCGACACGTAAACGCACGCCGGGGTTCGTTAATCGTGGAAATCACTCCGGGACCCCAAAACAGTGAGTAATAGTATACAAAAAAGGCAAGAATCGGAAAAAAGTGTAAGTGTTGATGACCGAAACGTAAACGCACCCCGCGGTTCGTGAATCGTTGAAATCACTTCGATACCCCAAAACAGTGCGTAATACTCCACGAAATGGGCCAGAATCGGCCAAAACTGCGAGTGTTGATGAGCGACACATAAATGCACCCCGGTGTTCGTCAATCATGGAAATCACGCCGAGACCCAAAATCAGAGTAATAGTCCAAGAAACGGGCCAGAATCGGCCAAAACTGTGAGTGTGGATGACCGACACGTAAATGCACCCCGTGGTTCGTTAATCGTGGAAATCACTCCGGGGGCCCAAAAAAGAGAGTAATAGTCCATGATACGGGCCAGAATCAGCCAAAACTATGAGTATTGATGACCGACACGTAAGCGCGCCTTGGGGTTCAACAACTCTGGAAATCACTTCGGGACCTGAAAACAGTGAGTAATAGTCCACAAAACACATTAGAATTCGCCAAAATTGTGAGTGTTGCTGACCGACACGTAAACACAACCCGGGGTCATTTCGGGACCCCCATAACTAAGTAATAGTCCAAGAAACGGGCCAGAATCGGCCCAAACTGTGATTGTTGATGACCTACACTTAAGCGCACCTTGGGGTTCAACAACCATGGAAATCGCTTTGGGGCCCCAAAACGGTGAGTAACAGTCCACGACACGGGTCAGAATCGACAAAAACCGCGAGTGTTGATAACCAACCCGTAAGCGCACCCAGGGGTTCGTTAATCGTTGAAATCACTCCGGGGACCCAAAAAAGTGAGTAATAGTCCACGAAACGGGCCAGAATCGGCCAAAACTGTGAGTGTTGATGACCGACACGTAAACGCACGCCGGGGTTCGTTAATCGTGGAAATCACTCCGGGACCCCAAAACAGTGAGTAATAGTATAAAAAAAGGCAAGAATCGGACAAAAGTGTAAGTGTTGATGACCGAAACGTAAACGCACCCCGCGGTTCGTGAATCGTTGAAATCACTTCGATACCCCAAAACAGTGCGTAATACTCCACGAAACGGGCCAGAATCGGCCAAAACTGCGAGTGTTGATGAGCGACACATAAATGCACCCCGGTGTTCGTCAATCATGGAAATCACGCCGAGACCCAAAATCAAAGTAATAGTCCAAGAAACGGGCCAGAATCGGCCAAAACTGTGAGTGTGGATGACCGACACGTAAATGCACCCCGTGGTTCGTTAATCGTGGAAATCACTCCGGGGGCCCAAAAAAGAGAGTAATAGTCCATGATACGGGCCAGAATCAGCCAAAACTATGAGCATTGATGACCGACACGTAAGCGCGCCTTGGGGTTCAACAACTATGGAAATCACTTCGGGACCTAAAAACAGTGAGTAATAGTCCACAAAACACGTTAGAATTCGCCAAAATTGTGAGTGTTGCTGACCGACACGTAAACACAACCCGGGGTCATTTCGGGACCCCCATAACTAAGTAATAGTCCAAGAAACGGGCCAGAATCGGCCCAAACTGTGATTGTTGATGACCTACACTTAAGCGCACCTTGGGGTTCAACAACCATGGAAATCGCTTTGGGGCCCCAAAACGGTGAGTAACAGTCCACGACACGGGTCAGAATCGACAAAAACCGCGAGTGTTGATAACCAACCCGTAAGCGCACCCAGGGGTTCGTTAATCGTGGAAATCACTCCGGGGACCCAAAAAAGTGAGTAATAGTCCACGAAACGGGCCAGAATCGGCCAAAACTGTGAGTGTTGATGACCGACACATAAACGCACGCCGGGGTTCGTTAATCGTGGAAATCACTCCGGGACCCCAAAACAGTGAGTAATAGTATACAAAAAAGGCAAGAATCGGACAAAAGTGTAAGTGTTGATGACCGAAACGTAAATGCACCCCGCGGTTCGTGAATCGTTGAAATCACTTCGATACCCCAAAAGAGTGCGTAATACTCCACGAAACGGGCCAGAATCGGCCAAAACTGCGAGTGTTGATGAGCGAGACATAAATGCACCCCGGTGTTCGTCAATCATGGAAATCACGCCGAGACCCAAAATCAGAGTAATAGTCCAAGAAACGGGCCAGAATCGGCCAAAACTGTGAGTGTGGATGACCGACACGTAAATGCACCCCGTGGTTCGTTAATCGTGGAAATCACTCCGGGGGCCCAAAAAAGAGAGTAATAGTCCATGATACGGGCCAGAATCAGCCAAAACTATGAGTATTGATGACCGACACGTAAGCGCGCCTTGGGGTTCAACAACTATGGAAATCACTTCGGGACATGAAAACAGTGAGTAATAGTCCACAAAACACGTTAGAATTCGCCAAAATTGTGAGTGTTGCTGACCGACACGTAAACACAACCCGGGGTCATTTCAGGACCCCCATAACTAAGTAATAGTCCAAGAAACGGGCCAGAATCGGCCCAAACTGTGATTGTTGATGACCTACACTTAAGCGCACCTTGGGGTTCAACAACCATGGAAATCGCTTTGGGGCCCCAAAACGGTGAGTAACAGTCCACGACACGGGTCAGAATCGACAAAAACCGCGAGTGTTGATAACCAACCCGTAAGCGCACCCAGGGGTTCATTAATCGTGGAAATCACTCCGGGGACCCAAAAAAGTGAGTAATAGTCCACGAAACGGGCCAGAATCGGCCAAAACTGTGAGTGTTGATGACCGACACATAAACGCACGCCGGGGTTCGTTAATCGTGGAAATCACTCCGGGACCCCAAAACAGTGAGTAATAGTATACAAAAAAGGCAAGAATCGGACAAAAGTGTAAGTGGTGATGACCGAAACGTAAACGCACCCCGCGGTTCGTTAATCATTGAAATCACTTCGATACCCCAAAACAGTGCGTAATACTCCACGAAACGGGCCAGAATCGGCCAAAACTGCGAGTGTTGATGAGCGACACATAAATGCACCCCGGTGGTCGTCAATCATGGAAATCACGCCGAGACCCAAAATCAGAGTAATAGTCCAAGAAACGGGCCAGAATCGGCCAAAACTGTGAGTGTGGATGACCGACACGTAAATGCACCCCGTGGTTCGTTAATCGTGGAAATCACTCCGGGGGCCCAAAAAAGAGAGTAATAGTCCATGATACGGGCCAGAATCAGCCAAAACTATGAGTATTGATGACCGACACGTAAGCGCGCCTTGGGGTTCAACAACTATGGAAATCACTTCGGGACCTGAAAACAGTGAGTAATAGTCCACAAAACACGTTAGAATTCGCCAAAATTGTGAGTGTTGCTGACCGACACGTAAACACAACCCGGGGTCATTTCAGGACCCCCATAACTAAGTAATAGTCCAAGAAACGGGCCAGAATCGGCCCAAACTTTGATTGTTGATGACCTACACTTAAGCGCACCTTGGGGTTCAACAACCATGGAAATCGCTTTGGGGCCCCAAAACGGTTAGTAACAGTCCACGACACGGGTCAGAATCGACAAAAACCGCGAGTGTTGATAACCAACCCGTAAGCGCACCCAGGGGTTCATTAATCGTGGAAATCACTCCGGGGACCCAAAAAAGTGAGTAATAGTCCACGAAACGGGCCAGAATCGGCCAAAACTGTGAGTGTTGATGACCGACACGTAAACGCACGCCGGGGTTCGTTAATCGTGGAAATCACTCCGGGACCCCAAAACAGTGAGTAATAGTATACAAAAAAGGCGAGAATCGGACAAAAGTGTAAGTGTTGATGACCGAAACGTAAACGCACCCCGCGGTTCGTGAATCGTTGAAATCACTTCGATACCCCAAAAGAGTGCGTAATACTCCACGAAACGGGCCAGAGTCGGCCAAAACTGCGAGTGTTGATGAGCGACACATAAATGTACCTCGGTGTTCGTCAATCATGGAAATCACGCCGAGACCCAAAATCAGAGTAATAGTCCAAGAAACGGGCCAGAATCGGCCAAAACTGTGAGTGTGGATGACCGACACGTAAATGCACCCCGTGGTTCGTTAATCGTGGAAATCACTCCGGGGGCCCAAAAAAGAGAGTAATAGTCCATGATACGGGCCAGAATCAGCCAAAACTATGAGCATTGATGCCGACACGTAAGCGCGCCTTGGGGTTCAACAACTATGGAAATCACTTCGGGACCTGAAAACAGTGAGTAATAGTCCACAAAACACGTTAGAATTCGCCAAAATTGTGAGTGTTGCTGACCGACACGTAAACACAACCCGGGGTCATTTCGGGACCCCCATAACTAAGTAATAGTCCAAGAAACGGGCCAGAATCGGCCCAAACTGTGATTGTTGATGACCTACACTTAAGCGCACCTTGGGGTTCAACAACCATGGAAATCGCTTTGGGGCCCCAAAACGGTGAGTAACAGTCCACGACACGGGTCAGAATCGACAAAAACCGCGAGTGTTGATAACCAACCCGTAAGCGCACCCAGGGGTTCATTAATCGTGGAAATCACTCCGGGGACCCAAAAAAGTGAGTAATAGTCCACGAAACGGGCCAGAATCGGCCAAAACTGTGAGTGTTGATGACCGACACGTAAACGCACGCCGGGGTTCGTTAATCGTGGAAATCACTCCGGGACCCCAAAAGAGTGAGTAATAGTATACAAAAAAGGCGAGAATCGGACAAAAGTGTAAGTGGTGATGACCGAAACGTAAACGCACCCCGCGGTTCGTGAATCGTTGAAATCACTTCGATACCCCAAAAGAGTGCGTAATACTCCACGAAACGGGCCAGAGTCGGCCAAAACTGCGAGTGTTGATGAGCGACACATAAATGCACCCCGGTGTTCGTCAATCATGGAAATCACGCCGAGACCCAAAATCAGAGTAATAGTCCAAGAAACGGGCCAGAATCGGCCAAAACTGTGAGTGTGGATGACCGACACGTAAATGCACCCCGTGGTTCGTTAATCGTGGAAATCACTCTGGGGGCCCAAAAAAGAGAGTAATAGTCCATGATACGGGCCAGAATCAGCCAAAACTATGAGCATTGATGACCGACACGTAAGCGCGCCTTGGGGTTCAACAACTATGGAAATCACTTCGGGACCTGAAAACAGTGAGTAATAGTCCACAAAACACGTTAGAATTCGCCAAAATTGTGAGTGTTGCTGACCGACACGTAAACACAACCCGGGGTCATTTCGGGACCCCCATAACTAAGTAATAGTCCAAGAAACGGGCCAGAATCGGCCCAAACTGTGATTGTTGATGACCTACACTTAAGCGCACCTTGGGGTTCAACAACCATGGAAATCGCTTTGGGGCCCCAAAACGGTGAGTAGCAGTCCACGACACGGGTCAGAATCGACAAAAACCGTGAGTGTTGATAACCAACCCGTAAGCGCACCCAGGGGTTCGTTAATCGTGGAAATCACTCCGGGGACCCAAAAAAGTGAGTAATAGTCCACGAAATGGGCCAGAATCGGCCAAAACTGTGAGTGTTGATGACCGACACGTAAACGCACGCCGGGGTTCGTTAATCATGGAAATCACTCCGGGACCCCAAAACAGTGAGTAATAGTATACAAAAAAGGCAAGAATCGGACAAAAGTGTAAGTGTTGATGACCGAAACGTAAACGCACCCCGCGGTTAGTTAATTGTTCAAATCACTTCGATACCCCAAAACAGTGCGTAATACTCCACGAAACGGGCCAGAATCGGCCAAAACTGCGAGTGTTGATGAGCGACGCATAAATGCACCCGGTGTTCGTCAATCATGGAAATCACGCCGAGACCCAAAATCAGAGTAATAGTCCAAGAAACGGGCCAGAATCGGCCAAAACTGTGAGTGTGGATGACCGACACGTAAATGCACCCCGTGGTTCGTTAATCGTGGAAATCACTCCGGGGGCCCAAAAAAGTGAGTAATAGTCCATGATACGGGCTAGAATCAGCCAAAACTATGAGTTTTGATGACCGACTCGTAAGCGTGCCTTGGGGTTCAACAACTATGGAAATCACTTCGGGACCTGAAAACGGTGAGTAATAGTCCACAAAACACGTTAGAATTGGCCAAAATTGTGAGTGTTGCTGACCGACACGTAAACACAACTCGGGGTTCGTAAATCGTGGAAATCATTTCGGGACCCCGATAACTAAGTAATAGTCTAAGAAACGGGCCAGAATCGGCCCAAACTGTGATTGTTGATGACCGACACTTAAGCGCACATTGGGGTTCAACAACCATGGAACTCGCTTTGGGGCCCCAAAACGGTGAGTAACAGTCCACGACACGGGTCAGAATCGACAAAAACCGCGAGTGTTGATAAGCAACCCGTAAGCGCACCCACGGGTTCGTTAATCGTGGAAATCACTCCGGGGACCCAAAAAAGTGAGTAATAGTCCACGAAACGGGCCAGAATCGGCCAAAACTGTGAGTGTTGATGACCGACACGTAAACGCACGCCGGGGTTCGTTAATCGTGGAAATCACTCCGGGACCCCAAAACAGTGAGTAATAGTATACAAAAAAGGAAAGAATCGGACAAAAGTGTAAGTGTTGATGACCGAAACGTAAAAGCACCCCGCGGTTCGTTAATCGTTGAAATCACTTCGATACCCCAAAACAGTGCGTAATACTCCACGAAACGGGCCAGAATCGGCCAAAACTGCGAGTGTTGATGAGCGACACATAAATGCACCCCGGTGTTCGTCAATCATGGAAATCAC
>NW_021270934.1:0-683 GCF_002162155.2 Triticum dicoccoides
AGATTTCCAGGTTGCTCGGTGAGATTTTACAGTTTTTCGTAGTTTAGATCGAGTCTGTTCTTCATACCTACAGTCCACGAAAAAGCCACAAAAAAAATTAGGGTTAGTTCATCATATCCGAACCAATCTGAGCCTTTGCATAATCTTTTTAGGGTTTTGCTTTGTTGAATTTGCGGTTGCATCGTCGTGTCTAGTTGCTGGTCTTAGAGTCTAGTCTTTTAGAGTTTCGAGTTCTGGTCATAAGTTGTCACGCCGCCGCCGCACCATCATCATCGCCTCTGCCATCTACCACCACCGCTTATCCGCCACCGCTCCGAATCCGTATCCATATACCACCACCGATCCATATCCATATACTACCACCGCTACCACCACCGCTGCCATATACCACCACCATATATCCACCACCAATCCGAGTTCTTTGCTTATTAGGTTTGTTTCGGGATCCATCTAGATTCCGATTCGTGTTTCCTTGCCGGAGTCGGGTAGCCACGCTCCGTTTAGGCCCAAAATTTTTCGAAAACGCATTTTCCGAAAAATTTTCTGGCTATCCTATTTTTAGGTGTTTCTGAGTGTTTTGAGACAGGTGCCATTATAGGAAGTTTTTTTTGACCCGTTTCCAGTTTTTGGGTCCGGGCAGTAAAAAAAAAAAAAATTGGTCAAAAAAATTTCGTGCCCATCCT
>NW_021270935.1:0-2181 GCF_002162155.2 Triticum dicoccoides
CTCAACTTAATGCATTAATAAAATATCCATATTGAAAAAACACATCATCACTTTAATACAAATCTACTACCTTAATGGTGCATGGTCACATGGTTAATATTTGTGTGTTAATGTCTTTAAGCTGACAAAACATCAAATTGAGAAGCACCCAAATATTTTCTTTTGAAGACCTCATTTGGTACTAGAGAGGGATGATAAAAGATGTACATTTAATAATTGTTATTGCTTCTTTGTTTACTTTTGTTGTTCTAGGTTGCCAACCTCTCCTTTACCATAGCCCATCATTTTGTTATATTTTCTGAATAAACTGAGTCGAATACCTGTAGCACCCTGCCGGATCTCTCTACCCAGACCAACCTGTATATACATCGCTTACCATCCTAATAGACAATGAATCAACTGAGGTTTATGGGCTGCCGGTTTTTTTAGATAAAAGGCATGCGCCCAACTTTATAAATAAAGCCACCAGGCAAAGTCACATCACAGGCCCCAAGACAACACATAAGCTGAGCAGAACAGAGTTTAGAAAGTACGAATACATGGCAGCCAGCCGAACTTGGCACGCAGGCCAGCAGAGAGACCAAAATAACCGATCAATTAAGCCATCCTCCTAGAGCGCCGCAGCAGGGGAAGACGCCGTATATCTCATCTTAGCTAACATGTCGTCGAACGCCTCTAGGTCCTCTTCCTTAGTCAATAATCTCCACTACTGCAAAAAGACATTGGCTTTAAATAAGAAATTCACAGGGTTAGCCGGGAAAATGTGTTCGATAGTGAACTTGTTTCTAGTAGTCCACAGCGACCAACTGATCGCTGCTCAGCCAACCCAGAAAACCCGCTTAGATCGGCCTGCTAAAGTATTAACACAACGCCGCAGATCCTCAAAAGAGGAAGGATTCCAATTAACATGAAGCCAAAGTCTAATGCAACTCCAGATAAATTTAGCCAAAGAGCACTGAAAAAATATATGATCAAAGTTTTCAAGAGCCCCACACAGCGCACATCTATCAGAGCCCGGCCCGTTCCTCTTCTTAATTTGATCGGCCGCAGGGATTTTTCGCCGGTAAGCTTGCCACAGAAAAAAAAATTATCTTAGGGGGAATACGAGCTGGCCAAATATCCTTGAATTTGGCTGTGCGGGCACCCGGGATAAGTTTGGAGTAAGCAGATTTAACTGAGAAACGCCCCGAGGCAGAGTGAGGCCAGACCACTGAGTCATCTTCCTCCGAGAGCAAGGGGAAGCAGGCAGTAAGACGTTGCCAATCATCCAACTCCACAGGAGAAAGTGAACGCCGGAAATCAAGGACCCAATCTAGAGCCGAGAGCTCAGAGATAGAGATCTCGGGATCAGCGCAATACGAGAACAGGGTCGGGTAGGCCACCGCAAGCGTGGTATCCCCTACCCACCAATCTAACCAAAAATGAGTGGATTTACCATTCCGAACCACAAACTTAACCAAGGATTGGAAGATCGGACGAACTTTAATGAGCTGGCGCCAGAACTGAGAGCCACCAGAAGAGGAGGCGAACATAGGGCTCGAGGAGGGGAAGTATTTAGATTTGAGAAGAGATAGCCAGGTGGGATGCTCCTCGAGGAACATAATCTTCCACCACCATTTAATCATGAGGCACTTGTTCAAGACCAAAGTATTAATGATGCCAAGGCCCCCCATGCTCTTAGGTCTACAAATCAGGTCCCACTTAACCATCCTATATTTGCGCTTATTATCAGCGGAATTCTAATAGAAAGCACCTCTATGCTTGTCGAAACCAGCGTGAGTCCCTCCGGACAAGAGGTAGAGCCCATTAGAAACATCGAAAGGGAGGAGAGGAACGCATTCGTGAGGGAAACCTTACCCACCTGGGAATTATATCGGCCTCTCCACGGCAAAACTCTATTCCCTACTTTAGTAACTGTCGGGGCAAAGTCTTTCGCCAAGAGCTTGAGAGGGAAGATTGGTAGGCCCAAATATTTGAGAGGATAGGACCCAAGAGAGCAATTAAGAAGATGAGCCACTCTCTGAGCTTCCGAATCAGGCACCCCAGTCACAATAACTTCACTCTTCGAAAAGTTGATTCTAAGACCCGAAAGCGCTTCGAAGCAAAGGAGGAGAAATTTCAGGTTCGTGAGGCTGGCCTCATTAAGTTCAACCATAATAATGGTGTCGTCCGCGTATTGCA
>NW_021270936.1:0-830 GCF_002162155.2 Triticum dicoccoides
GGCCCAGCCCACCTCCTCCTCCCTGTCGCCTTCCTCCTCGCGCCAGTAGGCAGAGGAGAGACTCGGCGCACGCGCCCGAGCTCGCCACGCCACCACCCTGCTCGTCTGCTTCGCCTGAGGCCACCACGACGCCTCGCGCCTTCTCCTCGGCGCCGCCTCGACCCCTGGAACCCTCCCGCTCACTCCCTCGTCCCCATCTCCTCCTCTGTTCTTTCTCTCGCACGCACCCGAGAGCGACCGTCGCCGCCGCTCGCCATAACCACGGCCACCGGGCCTCCCTCGCTCCCCCGACTAGCCCAGAGGCTCCGCCTCGTCCCTCTCTTCCTCCTCACCGAGCCGCCCGACGCCGGAAGCCCCTGGACACCGCAAGTGCTACCGTTCCCCTCGCCAGCCACCGGAGATCGTCGCCGTCGATTCGCTGCACTCCGGCCGCCCCCGAGCCCACTGACCCTCCAAACGGACTCACGGTGAGCCCCCGAGTCGTCTTCCCCTTCTCCCCTGGTCTCTTTCGACCTCTAGGCCATAGCCCCGTCTTGGCCGAGAACTCCACGCCGCCGGCGATGTCGCCGCCGTCACTGCAGCCAGTAAGGCTCGAAACCGAGCACGGCACCGTGCTCCTAGCATCCTCAGGAGCTCGGTGAGCCCCTTAGCCATCCCTCCCGTCCTCTGTGGCCTCGCCCCGCTCGAACCCGTAGCTCCGGCCGCCGCACTTGCCATCGCCGCCGTCGCTGTAGTGCACCTCAGCTGCTGCCTCTGGCCGCAATGGATGCGCGCGAGCCTGGGCATCTCGTAGAGCCTCTCCGCCGTCGTTTTGGTGGCCGGAGGAGCTA
>NW_021270937.1:0-1316 GCF_002162155.2 Triticum dicoccoides
CTCATCATTGCTTCCTCATAGTTCGTAGGTTCATCATGGTCTAGTAACATGACTTCCAGAACATGATTACCGTACCACTCTGGTGCGGATCTTACTCTGGAAGACCTACGAGGTTTGGTAGTAACTTGATCTGAAGTTTGATGATCATCATCATTAACTTCCTCACTTATTGGTGTAGGAATCACTGGAACTGATTTCTGTGATGAACTACTTTCCAATAAGGGAGAAGGTATAATTACCTCATCAAGTTCTACTCTCCTCCCACTCACTTCTTTCGAGAGAAACTCCTTCTCTGGAAAGGATCCATTTTAGCAACGAATGTCTTGCCTTCGGATCTGTGATAGAAGGTGTACCCAACAATTTCCTTTGGGTATTCTATGAAGACGCACTTCTCCGATTTGGGTTTGAGCTTATCAGGATGAAACTTTTTCACATAAGCATCGCAGCCCCAAACTTTAAGAAACAACAGCTTAGGTTTACTGCTAAACCATAGTTCATACAGTGTCGTCTCAACGGATTTAGATGGTGCCCTATTTTAAAACGTGAATGCAGCTGTCTCTAATGCATAACCCCAAAACGATAGTGGTAAAGAGATATCATAGATCGCACCATATCAAATAAAGTGCGGTTACGACATTCGGACACACCATAACGATGTGGTGTTCCAGGTGGCGTGAGCTGTGAAACTATTCCACATTGTTTTAATTGAAGACCAAACTCATAACTCAAATATTTGTCTCCGCGATCAGATCGCAGAAACTTTATTTTCTTGTTACGATGATTTTTCCACTTCACTCTGAAATTCTTTGAACCTTTCAACTATTTCAGACTTATGTTTCATCAAGTAGATATACCCATATCTGCTCAAATCATCTTGTGAAGGTCAGAAAACAACGATGCTTGCCACGAGCATCAGCACTCATTGGATCGCATACATCGGTATGTATTATTTCCAATAAGTCAGTAGCTCGTTCCATTGTTCCGAAGAACGGAGTTTTAGTCATCTTGCCCAAAAGGCACAGTTCGCAAGCATCAAGTGATTCATAATCAAGTGATTCCAAAATTCCATCAGTATGGAGTTTCTTCATGCGCTTTACACCAATATGACCTAAACGGCAGTGCTACAAACAAGTTGCACTTATCATTATTAACTTTGCATCTTTTGGTTTCAATATTATGATTATGTGTATCACTACGATCGAGATCCAACAAACTATTTTCATTGGGTGTGTAACCATATAAGGTTCTATTCATGTAAACAGAACAACAATTTATTCTCTTACTTAAATGAATAATCGTATTACAATAAACATGAT
>NW_021270938.1:0-1082 GCF_002162155.2 Triticum dicoccoides
TTAGGATTGGGTCTTGTCCATCACATCATTCTCCTAATGATGTGATCCCGTTATCAACGACATCCAATGTCCATAGTCAGGAAACCATGACTATCTGTTGATCACAACGAGCTAGTCAACTAGAGGCTCACTAGGGACATATTGTGGTCTATGTATTCACACGTGTATTACGATTTCCGGATAATACAGTTATAGCATGAATAAAAGACAATTATCATGAACAAGGAAATATAATAATAATACTTTTATTATTGCCTCTAGGGCATATTTCCAACAGTATCCCACTTGCACTAGAGTCAATAATCTAGTTCACATCGCCATGTGATTAACACTCACAGGTCACATCGCCATGTGACTAATACCCAAGAGTTTACTAGAGTCAGTAGTCTAGTTCACATCACTATGTGATTAACACTCAATGAGTTTTATGTTTGATCATGTTGCTTGTGAGAGAGGTTTTAGTCAAAGGGTCTGAACCTTTCAGATCCGTGTGTGCTTTACAAATCTCTATGTCATCTCCTAGATGCAGCTACCACGCTCTATTTGGAGCTGTTCCAAATAACTGTTCTACTTGGAGCTATTCTAAATTGTTGCCCCATTGTACGTATCCGGTATCTCTACTCAGAGCTATCCGGATAGGTGTCAAGCTTGCATCGTCATAACCCTTTACGACGAACTCTTTTACCACCTCCATAATCGAGAAAATTCCTTAGTCCACTAGTTACTAAGGATAACTTTGACCGCTGTCCTGTGAGCCATTCTTGGATCACTCTTGTACCCCTTGACTGACTCATGGCAAGGCACACTTCAGGCGCGGTACACAGCATAGCATACTGAAGAGCCTACGTCTTAAGCATAGGGGACGACCTTCGTCCTTTCTCTCTATTCTGCCGTGGTCGAGCTTTAAGTCTTAACTTCGTACCTTACAACTCAGGCAAGAACTCCTTCTTTGACTGGTCCATCTTGAACACCTTCAAGATCATGTCAAGGTATGTGCTCATTTGAAAGTATTATTAAGCATTTTGATCTATCCTTATAGATCTTGATGCTCAATGTTCAAGTAGCTTAATCCAGGCTTTCCA
>NW_021270939.1:0-1207 GCF_002162155.2 Triticum dicoccoides
GGTATTGAAAGATAAGTTGACACATGCTCCTTTACTCCAACTTCCTGATTTTAATAAGACTTTTGAGCTTGAATGTGATGCTAGTGGAATTGGATTAGGAGGTGTGTTATTACAAGATGGCAAACCTGTTGCATACTTTTCTGAAAAATTGAGTGGGCCTAGTCTGAATTATTCTACTTATGATAAAGAATTATATGCTCTTGTTCGGACTTTAGAAACATGGCAACATTATTTATGGCCCAAAGAATTTGTTATACATTCTGATCATGAATCTTTGAAACATATTAAAAGTCAAGCTAAACTGAATCGTAGACATGCTAAATGGGTTGAATTCATTGAGACTTTCCCTTATGTCATTAAACACAAGAAGGGAAAAGAAAATGTTATTGCTGATGCATTGTCTCGTCGCTATACTATGCTTTCACAACTTGACTTCAAAATATTTGGTTTAGAAACCATCAAAGATCAATATGTGCATGATGCTGATTTTAAAGATGTAATGCATAATTGTAAAGAAGGAAGAATGTGGAACAAGTTTGTTGTTAACGATGGATTTGTGTTTCGTGCTAACAAGCTATGCATTCCAGCTAGCTCCGTTCGTCTTTTGTTGTTGCAGGAGGCGCATGGAGGAGGATTAATGGGACACTTTGGCGTGAAGAAGACGGAGGACGTACTTGCTACACATTTCTTTTGGCCAAAGATGAGACGGGATGTTGAGCGTTTTATTGCTCGCTGCACTACATGTCAAAAAGCTAAGTCGAGACTCAATCCTCATGGTTTATATATGCCTTTGCCTGTACCTAGTGTTCCTTGGGAGGATATATCTATGGACTTTGTTTTAGGTTTACCTCGAACAAAGAAGGGGAGGGATAGCATATTTGTTGTCGTGGATAGATTCTCGAAAATGGCACACTTTATACCATGTCATAAAAGCGATGATGCTGTTAATGTTGCTGATTTGTTCTTTCGTGAAATTATTCGTTTGCATGGTGTGCCAAATACTATTGTTTCAGATCGTGATACTAAATTTCTTAGCCACTTTTGGAGATGTTTATGGGCTAAGTTGGGGACTAAACTGCTTTTTAGTACTACTTGTCACCCCCAAACTGATGGACAAACTGAAGTAGTCAATAGAACGTTGTCTACTATGCTTAGGGCTGTTTTGAAGAATAATAAGAAAATGTGGGAGGAATGCTTGCCTCATATT
>NW_021270940.1:0-1654 GCF_002162155.2 Triticum dicoccoides
TTAAATTTCATGGGAGAAGCTGCAATAGAGTTGTAGCCTTTAGGAGAGCGGAACTGGTCTGGAGCACGAGGGAGAACCTCTAGTGGTGGTCGTGGAATAGAGCAGAGCGAAGAGGTGCTCGCGGTCAGGAGCGCGGGGCAGCGTGCCAAATTGGCATTGAAGCTTTTGGCGTGCAACCAGGGACCGAGGACACTCCTTGTGGCTCATGCAGGAATTTTAGGTCGTGTGTGCTAGGGGTAGCAGCAAGAGCCAGATGTGTGGCTGGCTGGCCACTCGAAATCAAAAGCTCATTCGAGATGATGGTCGATAGTGCTTGCAAGTAAAATGACATGAAGGTCTACGGTGGTGAAAGGAGAGATTTGTGAGGTATGTACACATACTATGAGCTAGAGGTAGCGGTGTTGGTGTAGTAAGTACTATAACAAAGAAGTAGAGAAGAGTTGTGTTGCCTAAATCTGTTTTTCGGCCGCTGATGTTGTTATCTTATAGTGGATCGAAGGATAAGTTTTTTTGCTGGTTGTTGAAAGAAGGCAAATGTATGAGAACTTCTTGTAGGAAGTGTGGCTGGTGTTTGTGGTAGGGAGTAACTTGGTGGATTCACGGCCTTGGTCTACTAGTTGCGTTGAACCTAGTTGTTAATTGTTCTTGCTCAAGTAAGCTAAACAGAGAATATCTGGTAGGCAAGAAGAGAGGATGCATACTTCCACTACTAGGGAAAACCCTAGTAGTAGCGCGGGTTTAAAGCCGACTAGTAGCGCGTGCTGCCGTGCTACTAATAAGGTGCTACAGCTATTACTTAGCAGTAACGCATGTGACACGCGCTACTGCTAAGAGACATAGCGACAACGCTTGTTCACACCCGCGCTGCTGCTAATCTAGCTACTTGCAGCATGCTTACTGTCCATCACTACTAGTATTCTTTTTTTAGTGTATTTATCCGCCGTTATACAAATTTTGGCACAATACCAATTATGAGGTTTATATCATTATGTCCATAACAGTGTGTTAAATGAAGGTGGATTAGATTCAAGTGGAGGCAATATGTGGTGCATGTCAAAAGTATACTACTAATCCAAACTTGATCTAGTTTGGACTAGTAGTACTTTCATTGTCCGCCAGCACAAGCTATTTAATCATCATCATAGTCATTAGCACCAACAATATTTATTTAGTAATCATAGTCATAGTGTAGCACATCATCATATTTAAACTCATTTCTAGCTAGCTAATCACTCCTGCTACTCTCTCTCAGGTAAAATAACATAAAACATGTGTAGCTCTCCTCCTTCATCAAGATGGAGCATGTAGATGAACCTGTCTCTTAATCGTGGGCTGCGCTTCTGATTGCTGCCCCCTAGTACTTGTCTACGCTCCTCCATCACAGATTTGGTCCAGTCTTTTACTATTAAGAATTCGTCACTAATCCTGAATGTACTATAGTGATTTGTAGGATATCTTGGTCGTAAGCTAACAATACTCATGGTACCTTTAGTCTCGATCCCATAAGGTATAACATTCATCGGGAGTCCCTGTTGAAGAACATCGTATGGTAACATACTTAGCAATGAAGTTTAGCTTAAAAAATAATGTATGGAAAAGATGCACTGAGGACAAATAGTAAAAATCTTACCATCTTTCCTAAATAGATGTGACT
>NW_021270941.1:0-956 GCF_002162155.2 Triticum dicoccoides
CGAAGCCCACGGTCGGCCCCCGCGGGCCCGAGCCGCCGCCGCCCGTGCACCTCCCGCGCCGCCTGCGCTCGGAGTCACCGCTGCCCTCTCCGCCCGGATCGTCGCTGAGTTGCCGCCGCCCGGGTCTCCTCCTCCGTCGCCGACCCGCCAGATCCCACGCCCTCTCGCCGGCGCCGCCTCCTTCGCCCGCGGATCCCGGCGACTCGCCGCCACCGCCCATCGCCATCGCCACCGCCCCGGGCGAGCTCCTCCCGGCCCGGCCCGGCCGCCGTCCGCGCCACTCCGAGGCGCCTCGGTTCGCGCGCTAGGGCAAACCCTAGATCCGTTTTCCAGGAGGTCGAAATCTCACCAAGTACTTTTTCTGCAGATTATTTGTTGCATTTTCGTCATGCCATAACTTTGCACCCGTGGCTCCGCTTTGGGCGTATAGCATACCGAATTGTTCGCCTCGATGAGTACATCATTTCATCTCATTGCGTCATTTTCATTTGAGCTCATCTTGATGCCCGAAATGCTGTTGGAAGAGGGCCATGTGATGTTAGTTTCAGATTCTTATCAGAACATGCACTTTTGTCATTTTTGCCATGATTGACGTGTGCATCTTATGAACTTGAGCCCTACATGTGTTTTGAACTATGCCATGCCATATTTACAGGGGTGTATGCCATGTATTTTTGATATTAGCTCGAACTAGAAAATAAGGCATATTGGGCTATTGAAGAGCTCAACTATGATTTCAAACTTGCCGGTGAGAAGAGGTTATTTGATATTAGCTCACTTGATGAATGGAGAACCCAAGCTTATGAAAATACTAAGTTGTTTAAAGAAAAAGTTAAAATATGGCATGACAAAAGGATACAAAAGCATGAGTTTAATGTAGGTGATTATGTATTGCTATACAACTCTCGTTTAAGATTTTTTGCAGGAAAACTTCTCTCTAAATGGGAAGGTCCCTA
>NW_021270942.1:0-1764 GCF_002162155.2 Triticum dicoccoides
TTACAAATGAAGGGCCTAGCTTGGAGAAGGATGAACATTGGAGCAAGAACAAGCATGGAGATGATGGCATGCGCAAGGGAAACAAGAACGGAGTTACAAGTGATGATTTCAGGACTTTGAAGCCACCATAATGGGTGCATGAAGCCTTGGACGAAATATACAAGATGCCACTTCATAAATTTCGTCCCGAGGCTATTTTAGGTGCTGCGTCACCTTATTATTGGGCCAGGCCCATGTAATTTCGAAATACATAAGTATAGGCTATTTTTAGAGTCCGTATGTGTGGGGAAACAAGAGATAGGGTTGATTTCGGACCCCTCCACCAAGGGCCACGAAATTCCCCCCCTCTTCCTCCATATATACAGCCCTTAGGGCATCGTTTAGACTTTGGGTTTTGTTTAGATTAAAAGTTTGCCATAGCTGCAACTTCGCGTACTTCGTTTGTGTTCAACGACTAGACAAAGGCGTCACAGAACCCCACCTTGATCAATAAAGCTTTCATCTTATATTCGCAATATCCAGATTGCAATCTTAGTTTCTTGCTTGTTCTTCGTTTGCTCGCAGGAAACAGACCCTCGTGGTCAGGTTGATCGTGCTCCGGCGTGGTTAATAACCTCTCGGAGTTGGTTTAGCGATTGCTAAGGCACAACGTCATTGCACATTTGTAGTCGGATCGTCAAAGTCGTCTCCACCAAATCGATAGTTATCATCTCATCGAAAGATCGGGACACCCCGCCTCTATCATGAGCGCTCCACCAAGATGTAGTGACATGGAAGAGTAACCCATGAGCCTAATTCCTTGTGCTTTTGCAGTCCAAAGTGATAGAGGCGGGGGTGTCCCGATCTTTCGATGAGATGGTAACTATCGATTTGGTGGAGACGACTTTGACGATCCGACTACAAACGTGCACGACGTTGCGCCTTAGCAATCGCTAAACCAATCTCCAGAGGCTAACTTTTAACTAAACAAATCCCAAGGAAAAGCTACTAGATGGATCTACTTATATAGGAGCAAGGGGTGGCGGCCAAGGAGGTGGGAGGACGTCCCAAGGCAGCCTAAAACTAAATCTAGGTCGTACAAGGCCAATGGGCCCAAGTGGAGGTGATGTAACACCTTTGGACTTGTAGTTTGACTCGGATTCTGCTGCAGCATCAGATTGTTTCGTCCACAACTCACCGCTCTGGACGAATTTGAAGGTGATTCCAATTGGGTTGGAAAGTGCACGAAATCTAGTTTCCAACAAAAAAAGAATCACCCAATTCGGAGTCCGTATGAAAAACTTGTGTGCGTTTTGAGTCAGGTGTGTCTGTGCAGTCCGAATCTGAATCCAGAACGTGAGAGACTTGGACTCTATCTTCTCTTGGGCCAAAAGTGACGTGAGAGAACTTTTTGAACAGCAAATAAACATCTCTTTCTTCCTTATCTTCATATGTGGATTGTACAAATGTTCCATACACCTGCAATTAGACAAAACACAAAAATGTGTGAAGTATTTTTGTTCTGGATAACATAAATAGATTATTGAATAGTTTGCACTAGAAATCACCTGACAAATATGCATATATGCAATATTTTTGGTCATATCCAAGGTAGTCATGTCCTCATCATCCTCCCCTTCTTGAAAATAAAGCCGTCCTCGGCGTTGCTTAATCTGAAATGTGGCTAACAAAAGAGACAAGGTGTACATGTTGTATATGTATATGTCATCCATTTTTACTTCCCTTGATTTTTGCATATATGACACATGAATAGATGAGTAACTT
>NW_021270943.1:0-1581 GCF_002162155.2 Triticum dicoccoides
GACATCCACTTTACCGGTTATCGAGGGACCAATATTATAGTTCTTGGGAAATGTTCCAAACCATCATATCTGCCTGAGATTCAGATCTGGTTGGTGTCAGGATATTCCAGACTCATCGAGTCTAGGAAGAAAAATGAAAGTTTGCAACACAAATCGACGAGATGACGTTGCGAGATTCTCAGGAAATGAACTACGATAGCAAGCTCCAAAACATGAGCTGGTTCTGCTACAACCTGTGAACACGATGTCCAAGACAAGCATGACCACAAAGTAGTCTTATAATAAAACACTACCGAGTTCAGGAGGGGGAACCATCAACGAGGGTATCGAAGTCCTTACATAAGTCCGGATTAGCTCTTATGAAGGAACTCCTTCTCCTTGAACAAATCAACCAGTGGCTTGGTGTGCTAGGGATACATATAGATTGAAGGTTGCAAGTCTTCAAACCACAGCATTCTTCGCACGTGTGCATGACTGATTTGGAATGATTCCAAAGAAAGCAACATTGACTTTCTCGAATCCACGGCGGCAACTTGCATCAGATGCACATGAATTAAAGGAAGTCACTACCTTCATCCAAACATATGCTTCATGAGCTAGCATGAACAATGCTTTCAAAAATTTCCAACACTAGCTTAATGCTCAACAAAATCATGGAGCAGATAAGGATGTTGTCAATGGGCTCAACAACAATTCATCCGGGTTTCCTTTTAAAAGGAATTCCATAGTTAAGTGAACACGGTGATAGCATTGGTCAGACCAAAGATGTAATGGTGTATGCTCGAGGGATCAACCACGAATAAGACAACATTACGAGCATCGTTGGTACTGAGTTGATTTGACGATGGCCCACACTCAAATCAAAGGATTGATAAGACAATAGGTCCAACAACTGATCACAGGGACCAATCGATGAAGATATCATCTTTCTTCAACACACACTACACAAGAATATCCTTTTGGAACGAGCTAAATCAGGCAAGTGTTTATCTTCCAACCCTCCAAGTTGTTGTCTAGCTTAACCAACTAGCTCAGGGATATCTATCACGGATTCTTGGAGAAAGGGTGGTTCACAAGAAACCAACTTGATCACGAGCTCAACATAGCGGTCAGGTGACAACCTGGTAATACTTCCGAGAAGATCTTCGGAAATCACGAACCACCGATATGTTACTAAGCTCGAGAACAATCTCGCTTTTCAGGGCAAGACGATATGATCAATAGAGCAAGGATTTGACAAATCCTAACTCATCAATCAAAGAGTGCACCAGGAAATAAGGACTAGGTGGCACGATCAATCTTAGAATGGTGATTCAATAACCATCATACTAAGAATAAAATTATTATCCTTTAACTACCAAGCAACGAGGTTGCTAGGAGTATTGATTTCACACATCACAATTCATTTGTCGGCATTCCGGTGACAATAACACAGGAACCGAGGAATGAACAATGATGGCAAGAAGTATCACTGTACCAAGAGTTCATAGGATGGTGTGCAATTCCTATAACAATCCCGATATAAGATGGTAATACTCCAAGGTAGAACAGAGCAAAAGCAAGATTAGCAATTTGATCTGC
>NW_021270944.1:0-2667 GCF_002162155.2 Triticum dicoccoides
CGCAGCGCCGTCCAATCCGCCCAAGGCTCTGCCCAAGATGAAGATGGCCGTCCCCACCATTTCTGGGTAATAATAAAACTTGTTTTCCTTTGTCGACCGTGGACGGATTCTTGGTCGATCCATTGAGCCAACCGACTGACTTTCGAGGCTTGCAGTGCTGCTACTTCTGAGATCTCCGCCAAGGACGACGACCAAGAGCTGGAGGATGCTGTTACCTCCAACCCTGGTACGATTACTGACGTTCCGCTTTGAGTCGACTAAACATTTATTGCAACCCTGGTCGATTGAACGTTTCCTTTGTAGCCCCTCCTCATGTTATCGACCTCCCGGATGACGACGACAACTGTCCGTTGAGAGTGAGGAGGCACAAGAGGGCGTCGGCTGACAAGACCCCCCAAACCGCTCCGGCGTCCGAGGCCGCGGCTCGTGATGGTGGTGACACCACTCGGGCTTCTGTGACCTTTGCCGTTCTTCTGGCGAGTGCGCGGCCCTCGTCGTCGACTGCGGATCCGTCTTCGCTTTTTCCCGCATACCCCGTCCTTGAGGACCAAGCGGCTGCTGCAAAAGAGGCTATACGTCAGGCGGGGATCATGATGGAGCGAGTGAAGTTGGCTCGGGAGGCCAGCCAAGCAACTTATGACGCGAGCTCGGCTCTTCAGAGAAACGTCCAGGTCAGTCGACTCAACGTTTGGTCTGTTATGATATGCTGTTTGAAGAATCTCTTTTCCGAAGATCTTTGTATCTGTACACCCACTGGGTGTGTCTGCCAATTCTTGGACGAGTGGGGGCACGCTAAGTGCACCCACTAGGTGTAGTCCCCGAGACTACGGTGGACTGCGGGCAGTCGACTGTAGTCTTTATATTGTGTTGTTGTAGCTGTATTTCTTCATTCAGTATGGTCGGGCCATGTCGAATGGGGCTGTGTCAGGTCGACTGCGGGCAGTCGACTTCTTCTTTTTTTTTGGTCGAACCAGTGGGGGCACGCTGAGTGCACCCACTGGGTGTAGTCCCCGAGACTACTATCGAATGTTTTTGATTCGGTTGTGGTCTTAGAAACGTCGTCATTGTCTCTTAGTTACTCGGAAGCAACTTATCTCGGACGTCTGTAGACTGATTTTTCTTCTACAGAAATCCTGCGAACTTGTAGCTCGCTATACTGAGTTGGAGAAGCAGAAGATTCAACTGAACCTTGATCTGGAGCTGGCCAGAACAGAGCTACAGAAGGTCAGGGACGGCGCCGCAGGTAAGACGACTTTGTCGACTGGTTAGTTTTTAGGTTTGAGTACCCTTCTGCTATTTCTGAGTCAATCATCACTTTTTTGCAGAAAAACTGAGCGAAGCTCTGGCGAAGAAGGATCAGGACTTGGCTTCTGCCCGTAAGGAGGCTGACGACAAGACCGCTCTGGCCGAACAGAAGCTGGCTTCGGTCGGCCAATTGGAAGAAGAGAATGCCAAGCTGAAGACCGCTCTGACTGAAGCCAACTGGGAGTGTACACGTTGGAAGAAGGAGAACCTCACCTTGAGCGAGAAGGTGGAAGGCATCGCTCGCAGGAGGGACGACCTGGAGAGCTACTTGAGGAGCCTCGCCAAGAAGTTGTACATCAAGCTTGAAGGTGCTCATTCAGTTCCGACTGTTTTTTTTGTGTCGACTCAGTCTATGAAAATTGACTTATCCTTGGATCGTGTATGCAGAGCTTTGCCAGAACTTTGAAGAGGAGACTGGGCAGATCGAAACAGGTTTGGATCCAATCAACTCTCCCGTGAAAGATGAAGCTGCCATGAATCTGCTCCGACTGGAATCTCGCATTGACGGCGTCATGGACTACTTGGCTCGACTGAAGGTTGCCATGTCACAGATCGACTCGGCACTTTGGCCAGAGGCTACGCTCCAAAACGATCTCGAGTCTCTGATGACTCGACTTAACGGAATACCTGACCGAGTGCAGGAGTGGAAGAATTCTTCTGCTCGGTGTGGCGCTGATGTGGCTCTGTCTATGGTCCGCGTCCATTGCAAGGAGGCGCGAGAAGAGAAGCTGGCCGCCATCCAAGTTGCCAATACCAGGAAGCACGACTTTCAAGATTTCATGGAGACTTTCATCGCTGCTGCCACCCGTATTGCAGATGGGATCGACTTGGACGAGTTCGTCGCCCCTTCCAGTCCTCCACCTGAGGAGTGAAAAACTTTTAAGCTCCACTTTAAATTTGCCTCGGAATACCGAGTGGATTTTGTAACCGTTAAACTCCGTCGAACTGAGGGCTCGATTACTTTGGCCCGAGGTCTGGGACCTTTTAGGCTTTATCTGATCTTGATTTCTCGTTTAATATCTTTATGGTTTGATTCGTCGAGTGGATCTTGATCTTCACTCGGAATAACCTTGTATTTGCGGCGCAACTCCGAAGGGGAAGGTAGCAGTCGACTCGCGGATTGGGTTGTGTCTTGTACTTAGGCGAGCACTAGGCTGCAGCTAAGCCTCCGAGTGAGAGGTTTGCTCTCCACTCAGTAGGATTTTTAAACACTTAGGCGAGCGTTGGTGATAGAGGCTAAGGTGTCCCGTCTTTCGATGAGATGATGGATATCGCTTTGGTGGAAGTCGACTTTGACGATCCGACTACGAACGTGCGAAGACGTCGCGCCTTAGCAATCGCTAAACCAACTCCGAGAGGTTA
>NW_021270945.1:0-2466 GCF_002162155.2 Triticum dicoccoides
GTTGTGTCTTAAAGAGTCCTTGGCTATGCCGACTCGGGGACGCTTCGTATGTCATGTGCACTGCCTTGTACATGATGATGCTGTACGATCGAGCCCGTGTAGGCCCCACCATGAAAACTTCGGACGAAATCTCTATCATATGTTTGTTCCGGCTTATTCTGCAAGCCAATCCTTTGTTTTGTTTTGAGTTGTGGTATTCGAGTTGCTTCAAAGTCAAATGTTGATTCCATACCATTCCCAAGTGGTGTTCTCATATTCCTATGTGAATACTAATCCTTCTCGATCATCGAGTTTGTCATTTCAATTTCTTTCACCGGCGTGTTTTTCTTCAAGTGGATCCGATCATTTCAAAAACCGCAAGATCAAGCATCAGTTCTTCTCAACGGGGTTCGTTTCAACCATTCCAAATTGTATTTGTTTTTCCCACCCTCCCTCCCTTTGTTTTTCTCCAAGGATACAAATCTCTTAATCGAGTATCCATCTTACTGATGTGAAGTCTCTCCATTCTTTTCTATCAATATTCTTATCCGGTGATTCCCATGAAGATTCTAACGGAGCTTCAAGTTCGTCTCTCATCACTCGTTTTCTTCTCCGGTGGTTTCAATTCTAGCTTTTCTGTGTTGATCATATTCTTTTCCTTGCTTCAAATGCCTTCTCATACCGGTGCTCCTCATATTCATTCACTTCTCGCTATTCATTTGTTCCGGAGTACTCAAGATATCTCGAAGATTCGTGATTCCACTCTGCTTTCGTTCAAGATCTTTCGAGGATGTCACCTCATTCAAGCCATTTAATTCAACCGGTGCAACCTCTCTTTTAAATCATTTCAACGGTGTTTCTTTTGAGTGGGCCCTAACCCACAGGTGTTTTCCCAGGATCTTACCAGACTCTTCTTATTTTCCCGGAGGTATTCGCAAATTCTTTTCAAAGTTTGACGTAAGAATGATTTATCATCAGTCAAATGTTTTCTCCAAGATCTTTCAAATTCTTTTCATCATTGGCTCAACCTTCCATTTTTCATCCTGGGGTGCCTCAACAATTCTTGGTGGTGTTTCTCGTTATCTTTCTCTGCATTTGAAGATCGAAGAAGAATTTTCCTCCATATCTTGCTCCATTCTCTTCAAGATTTGTGGTTCTAGTTCGAGACCATCCTCTCATATTTTTTTTGAATGTGAGATTTCTTTTCACCTATCCGGAGCAATTCAGGAGTCTTTTCAGTTTGATTCTCTGGAGGCCATCATATCAGAATTATTCATTCCAGCTTTCAGCTCTCATACTCCAAATTTTACCAGTGCTTCGTTCAAGTGATCTCTAATCAGTTCGTGATCCCTTCGTTCTCATGTATCTATATTCTCTCGAGCATCTTCGTTCCTTTGCAAATTCTTTCCAGTGTTTCTTTATCTTCTCTTCGTTCATTTTTAATTCTTACGGTGCTTCGCTCAAGATCTCTCTTCCGTATCAATTCATTCGTTCTTTCCAATCCCGACCGGTGATTTCTTGAAGACCTTCTCAAGTTGGCGCTATATATATCTTAATGCTCTCTACGAGAATAAGTAGTATGTCAAATCCGCTGCTTGTCATCAATTTAAATTGGTGAAGGATACGCATAATGTAATTCCTTATTCTTGTTTCATCGAGTAAATTCAATTCCTTATTCCGGAGGTTCATCTTATCTCACTCTCAGTTCAAGATGCTTCATTTTTCTTTTCCGGAGTTCCTAGCTTTTCTGCATTATCTCGTCGCGAAGCTCCTTCTAAATCTTTAAAAGGTTTCACTTGAGTTTTCAACTTCTCCTTCCTTCCGTTTGATCATTTTTTTGTTTACCGGAGTTATTCATGGAGGCTCTACATGATGGTCCATAAAGGATTTAATTCCTTTTCGAAGTGTTCATCAAGATTCTTTTCAGAGGAGCCCATGCATTCTTCATCTTGCAATCTGGAGTGCAATTCTTTCTTCCGTATCATTAGAGGTGGTATTATGTCATTCTTGATAATTTATGTTCATGTTCCATGATTCACATGTTGTTAAGAATGAGATGTTTTAAATCCATCAATCCCTTCGTTGGAATTATCTTGGGCTATATTTCACCTAAAACCGTCCCTAAGGATTGTTGCTATTTATGGTGCTTATAAATGGCCCAAGTTTTTTCTTTTATCCTTCTGGTGATAAGTTTCTCGTCTCCTTGTTCATATCAATCCTATTCTTTTCCCGTGAGTGGCAGGTGGTCACCTCATGATTTGAGATGTATTCCATAAGACCATATCAAGCTTATTCTTTTCGTTGTGGGTTTTCCAACAACTCCATTCTACCATTTGTTGTAAGCGTGCTCCCTCAAGATCTTGTTTCTCGTCGTTCATTCCATTCCATTCTCTTTTCTGTTCCGGAGGCATTGTGATGTTGCTTTCTTCAACAATCGTCTCGTTTCATCTAAGATCATGTTCTTTCCTGTGCTTATCCATTTAACCG
>NW_021270946.1:0-1116 GCF_002162155.2 Triticum dicoccoides
TGCCCGATGATCGGCAAGCAATTGAGAATAAATGGATTTTTAAGAAGAAGACTGACGCTGATGGTAATGTTACTGTCTACAAAGCTCGACTTGTCGCAAAAGGTTTTCGGCAAGTTCAAGGAATTGACTACGATGAGACCTTCTCACCCGTAGCGATGCTTAAGTCCGTCCGAATCATGTTAGCAATTGCCGCATTTTATGATTATGAAATTTGGCAAATGGATGTCAAAACTGCATTCCTGAATGGATTTCTGGAAGAAGAGTTGTATATGATGCAACCAGAAGGTTTTGTCGATCCAAAGGGAGCTAACAAAGTGTGCAAACTCCAGCGATCCATTTATGGACTGGTGCAAGCCTCTCGGAGTTGGAATAAACGTTTTGATAGTGTGATCAAAGCATTTGGTTTTATACAGACTTTCGGAGAAGCCTGTATTTACAAGAAAGTGAGTGGGAGCTCTGTAGCATTTCTGATATTATATGTGGATGACATATTACTGATTGGAAATGATATAGAATTTCTGGATAGCATAAAGGGATACTTGAATAAAAGTTTTTCAATGAAAGACCTCGGTGAAGCTGCTTACATATTAGGCATCAAGATCTAAAGAGATAGATCAAGACGCTTAATTGGACTTTCACAAAGCACATACCTTGACAAAATTTTGAAGAAGTTCGGATCAAGCGAAGAAAGGGTTCTTGCCTGTGTTACAAGGTGTGAAATTGAGTAAGACTCAATGCCCGACCACTGCAGAAGATAGAGAGAATATGAAAGATGTTCCCTATGCATCAGCCATAGGCTCTATCATGTATGCAATGCTGTGTACCAGACCTGATGTGTGCCTTGCTATAAGTTTAGCAGGGAGGTACCAAAGTAATCCAGGAATGGATCACTGGACAGCGGTCAAGAACATCCTGAAATACCTGAAAAGGACTAAGGATATGTTTCTCGTATATGGAAGTGACAAAGAGCTCATCGTAAAAGGTTACGTTGATGCAAGCTTTGACACTGATCCGGACGATTCTAAATCGCAAACCGGATACGTGTTTACATTAAACGGTGGAGCTGTCAGTTGGTGCAGTTCTAAACAAAGCGTCGTAGCGGGATCTACATGTGAA
>NW_021270947.1:0-867 GCF_002162155.2 Triticum dicoccoides
TGGAGCTTCCGTCGAACCTTTCTCAGGTTCACGATGTGTTCCACGTGTCACAACTTCGACGCTGCTTCAAGGACCCAATCCGAGCAGTGGACCATGAAGTGCTCGAATTGCAACAGGACCTCTCCTATAAAGAGCATCCGGTCCGCATTCTCGACCAAGCTGAACGCCGCACACGTCAGAAGGCGATCAAGTTCCTGAAGGTCCAGTGGTCGAATCACTCTGAAGACGAAGCCACCTGGGAACGCGAGGATCGTCTTCGTGATGAATACCCCGCACTGTTCCCTTCTACCTCCTAAATCTCGGGACGAGATTTCTTGTAGTGGAGGAGATTTGTAACGCCCGGATAATTAAGCTACAGTAATCCCTGCTAATGATGCCACGTCACCTCGGTTACCGTGATTAAACTCACGTTGATTCGAACTCGGTTCAAATTCAATTGAAAACATAGGCAAACAATAAAAGTTTTTAAAAATTAGATCAAAAATGTTCGGGGGTTGTCAAATATTACAAAGATAATTATGGTGAAGTAAACACATTTTTATAAAATGCGTAAATATTTTAAATTGAATAAACAGAAAGGAAAATAAATTAAAAAAAACAGAAAACAAACCAAAAAAAATATATATATATATAAAAGGACCCCCCCCACTGGGCCAGACGGCCCAGCCGACTAGGCCACCACCGGCCCAACTGGGCAAAGGCCCAGCCGGCCACCCCCCCATAACCCCACGCCCCTGGAACCCTAACCCCACCCCGTCACCCCACTCACCGCCCACTCCCCACTCGCTCTCCCCCACCCCCCCTCGCGCTGGATCTGGATCGGGAGGAGCCCGATCCCCTTCTCCCTCGCCCGGCCCCCAACACCCG
>NW_021270948.1:0-1524 GCF_002162155.2 Triticum dicoccoides
GCCAAAACTGCGAGTGTTGATGACCGACACGTAAACGCACCCCAGGGTTCGTTAATCGTGGAAATCACTCCAGGACTGCAAAACAGTGAGTAATAGTCAATGAAACGGGCGAGAATCGGCCAAAACTGCGAGTGTTGATGACCGACACGTAAACGCACCACAGGGTTCGTTAATCGTGGAAATCACACCGGGACCACAAAATAGTGAGTAATAGTCCAAGAAACGGGCCAGAATCGGCCAAAACTGCGAGTGTTGATGACCGACACGTAAATGACCCCAGGGTTCGTTAATCGTGGAAATCACTCCCGGACTGCGAAATAGTGAGTAATAGTCCATGAAATGGGCCATAATCGGCCAAAACTGCCAATGTTGATGACCAACATATAAGTGCACCTTGGGGTTCAATAACTATGGAAATTGCTTCAAGACCTCAAAACAGTGAGTAATAATCCAAGAAACGGGCCAGAATCAGCCAAAACTGCGAGTGTTGATGACCGACACGTAAACGCACCCCAGGGTTCGTTAATCGTGGAAATCACTCCGGGACCGAAAAACAGTGAGTAATAGTCCATGAAACGGGGCAGAATTGGCCAAAACTGCCAGTGTTGATGACTGACACGTAGACGCACCCCAGGGTTCGTTAATCGTGGAAATCACTACGGGACCGCAAAACAGTTAGTAATAGTCCATGAAACGGGCTAGAATCGGCCAAAACTGCCAGTGTTGATGACCGACATGTAAGCGCACCTCGGGGTTCAATAAATGCGGAAATCGCTTGGGAGCTCAAAACGGTGAGTAATAATCCAAGAAACGGGCCAGAATCGGCCAAAACTGTGAGTGTTGATGACCGACACATAAATGCACCCAGGGATCGTTAATCATGGAAATCACCCCGTCACCCCAAAACAGTGAGTAATAGTCCATGAAATGGACCAGAATCGTCCAAAACTGCCAGTGTTGATGACCAACATGTAAGTGCACCTTGGGGTTCAATAACTATGCAAAACGCTTCGGGACCTCAAAACAGTGAGTAATAATCCAAGAAACGGGCCAGAATCGGCCAAGACTGCGACTGTTGATGACCGACACGTAGACGCACCTCAGGGTTCGTTAATCGTGGAAATCACTATGGGACCGCAAAACAGTTAGTAATAGTCCATAAAACAGGCCAGAATCGGCCAAAACTGCGAGTGTTGATGACCGACATGGAAGCACACCTTGGGGTTCAATAACTATGGAAATTGCTTCAGGACCTCAAAACAGTGAGTAATAATCCAAGAAACGGGCCAGAATCAGCCAAAACTGCGAGTGTTGATGACCCACACGTAGACGCACCCCAGGATTGGTTAATCATGGAAATCAATCCGGGACCGCAAAACAGTTAGTAATAGTCCATGAACCGGGCTAGAATTGGCCAAAACTGCCAGTGTTGATGACCGACATGTAAGCGCACCTTGGGGTTCAATAAATGTGGAAATCGCTTGGGAGCTCAAAACGGTGAGTAATAATCCAAGAAACGGGCCA
>NW_021270949.1:0-599 GCF_002162155.2 Triticum dicoccoides
TGTTCAAAATGCACCATTGAAAGCCACATCCTAAATTTACAACCCTTTCTGACTTCATTTGTTATTTTCATGCATTTACTGATTATTTAGAGCTATAAGACCATGAAATTGAAAAGCATTTGAAATGAACTCTGAAAAGGTTCCAAGTTGGCATGGTATCATCATTTCACGCACATAGCACGTGCAAGAAAGTACAGAGGTTTGCGGCAAAAACTGGGTGCACTTCGTGTACAAAATAGACAATCTCTGTTGAAGTTTCAGTTTTCATACGGAAACTTGTCTGTTACAAAGGGATTTCATTTTTTGGAACTTATTTGGACTCCATAGTTTTTCTGTGTTCAAAATGCACCATCCAAAGCCACATCATCAATTTACAACCCTTGCTGACGTTATTTGTTATTTTTCATGCATTTACTGATTATTTTGAGCTATAAGACCATGAAATTGAAAAGCATTTGAAATGAACTCTGAAAAGGTTCCAAGTTGGCATGGTATCATCATTTCACCCACATAGCATCTGGAAGAAAGTACAGAGGGTTAAAGCAAAAAATGGGTGCACCTCATGTACAAAACAGACAAACTCTTTCGAAGTATCAGGG
>NW_021270950.1:0-1155 GCF_002162155.2 Triticum dicoccoides
AAATTGCTCAGTATATTGCTAATTGCGACGTCTGTCGTCGTGTAAAAGCAGAGCATCAACGGCCTGCTGGCACCCTTCAACCCCTAGCTATTCCTGAATGGAAATGGGATAAAATTGGTATGGATTTCATTACCGGTTTTCCCAGGACCAAGAGAGGGAATAATGCTATTTTCGTCGTGGTCGATCGTCTTTCCAAAGTAGCCCATTTCTTACCTGTTCGTGAGAGTATAACCGCTAGTCAGCTGGCAGACTTATACATCTCCCGAATAGTGTCCCTTCATGGTGTTCCTTTGGAAATTAACTCGGATCGAGGAAGTCTTTTCACCTCTCGATTTTGGGAAAGTTTCCAAAATGCTATGGGGACTCGTCTCTCCTTTAGCACCGCTTTCCACCCTCAGTCAAGTGGTCAAGTGGAACGCGTCAACCAAATCCTAGAAGACATGCTTCGAGCCTCTGTTATCTCATTCGGAATGGACTGGGAGAAGTGCCTTCCATTTGCCGAATTCGCTTACAACAACAGCTATCAATCTAGCTTGGGTAAAGCCCCTTTTGAAGTTCTCTATGGACGATGGTGTCGAACACCCCTTAACTGGTCAGAGACCGGGGAAAGACAATTCTTTGGCCCGGATATGATTCAGGAAGCAGAAGAACAAGTTCGTATCGTTCGTGAAAAGTTGAAAACAGCCCAATCTCATCAAAAGAGTCAATATGACCGAAAACATAAGGCTATGACTTTCGAGGTTGACGAGAAGGCTTATCTTTGGGTCACCCCTCTGAAGGGAACCCATCGTTTCGGTATCAAAGGCAAATTGGCTCCTCGTTACATTGGACCTTTTCGCATTCTCGCCAAACGAGGAGAAGTTGCCTACCAGTTGGAACTACCTCCGCACCTCTCCAGAGTCCACGATGTCTTCCACGTTTCTCAACTCAGGCGTTGCTTCTCGGATCCTATCCGTGGAGTGGACCACGAAACGCTTGATCTCCAAGATAATCTTACATATCGAGAGTACCCCATTCGTATCCTCGATCAGGCCGAACGTACCACTCGACGTCAGAACATCAAGTTTCTCAAAGTTCAGTGGTCTCATCATTCCGAGGATGAAGCAACTTGGGAAAGGGAGGATCGTCTTCGACTCGAATATCCCGCCTTCTTCC
>NW_021270951.1:0-1808 GCF_002162155.2 Triticum dicoccoides
TGATGTCATGCCTAGCACACCTGGCTGGGGAACCCAATGTTATAATACCCCCCTCTTTTCAGCAAGGTTAGCCATTCTTCCATAAGGAAATTGTAAGACTTATTCTATAAGATGTTCCTGATGGATCCTTTGTGAATACAAAGTCTGACCTTTGCTTGCAAACCATGTTAGTGCTATCTCGAAGCATGTCCATGGTACTCCGATTTTCAACAAAAACATTTGAAGCCCAATGCTAAATGTTCCTGCTCGATTATCCAAACACCGTTGTTTCAGTAATGTCATGAACTTCCTCTCTCCTAACCTAAATGGTTATCTACGTTATATCCTGTCATGGATATCATGCTCTGTTTGTCCTTGGGAAGGAAATACCCCTGAAATATGTGTTTTAACACATTTTCCTTTCCATTGTTCTGTTTAATCTGATAATCATATTTTCCTTTCCATTGTTTGGTTTAACCTTTCTTGTGATCTACATGACCTAAGCGGTAATATTCTCCTGCTTATGTAAACACCTGGTGGTACCGCTCTGTCAGTAAGACCTTGTTACTATTGTTGATGACATTCCGGTAGCCACCGATGGACGAGAACCTTGCCTATTGGCCCGCCTCGTTCAACGAGCAGGAAAATGGTTCTCTTCGTCCCTTGCCCTTGGTATCGATGTCGTTGCCGACATAACTGATAGGCTACCCTTTGACACGCCTTACTATCGTGACCATGCAAGATGACGGCCCCCTTCCTACTTTCAACCACATGGTGGGCCCATAACCCACAGTTCCACAGGATCGAAACCTAACTCTCCTGTGCTTCCCTGATGCCAAAGTTGTTCCTCGCTCTTGGCGTCGTATGTAACTCATGAGGCACCTTCCTAGTGATCAATTCTGGTATCCTACGCAATACTTATTCCCGTTGCTTGAACCCCTTTCAGACTTTGTTTCAGGCATCGAACGATTGCCTACCCACTTGAAACTTCCCATAATAACTCCTTACTTTGCTCTCGATATTTTCGGAGGTTTCAATTCGAGAGTTACTTTCCGCCTCCCTCCCCGATGTTATCTACCAAATAGTCAACCTTGCCGAGGCCCGTTCTCCCGGAATACTCCCCCTTTATTCTTTCGTTAGTACGATGGAGTTTCCAAAGAAAGGATGCCGACTTCATCTTAATGACCTGAAGCAGAAAAATGAAGACATCAATTAATGGATCGACCACTTCGAGAAGAGCAACCAAGACCGAGAAGATTCGTTAGAATTTCGTAACCCAAACCTTTCCCCTTTACTCCCCTCTTAAATCTCGGGACGAGATTTCTTGTAGTGGAGGAGAATTGTGACGCCCGGATAATCAAGCTACAGTAACCTCTGTTAATGATGCCACATCACCACTCTTACTTTTGCTAACCTCGCAATGATTCGAAACATTTTCAAATTCAAATTCAAATTAATGTCAAGCGACAAAGTTTTCAAAATATTAAACTAAAATGTTGGAGTGTGCAGTTAAATGCCTAGGTGATTATAGTGCAACAAACACCCTTTTTGAAAATGTCTAAATATATTAAAATGAAATAAAATAGAAAAGTGAAATAAATAAAAGGAAAAGACAAATCTAACTAAAAATAAAAAGAGGCACCCCCGCCACTGGGCCATCTGTGGCCCAGCTGGCCAGCCCAACTGGGCAAAGGCCCAGCCGACTGGCCCAGCCGGCCGACCCAGCCCCCTCCATATCCCCACCAGGGAGGAAACCCTAACCCACGACCCACCTCACTCCCCCCCCGACGCCACCTCTCCCCCCTCCCGATCCAGATTGGATCGGGATC
>NW_021270952.1:0-3312 GCF_002162155.2 Triticum dicoccoides
CTATATGTGCATGTGGGCCTATTGGGCCTATTCTGGGCATGAATCCTAGCCCATTGTTGGGTTTCTAGTTGTATTGAGGCCGTGGTGGCCCTTTAGGTGGCACTTTTTTATTTTTATTTTTGTTTTATTTTTTGCTTTGAATTATTTATTTCTTTTGATTTTTGCTTTATTTTTTTATTCTTTTTTATTTTAGCTCAGAATAATTATAATCTTTCTATTAATCCATTAGTTTCCAAATTTGAATAATTATAATCTTTATGCAACTAAAAATATATTTGGAGTGATTCTTTTTCCTGCTATTTAATATTACTGCGTTTTATCATTATATTGAAAAACAGATTTTATTATTTTAGTTTCTATCAAAAAATCTTTATGACAATTCTTTTTGCTACTAAAGTTTCTAACAAAAAACTCTATGATAATTATTTCTGCTTTTCATGTTTTGAACAGAAAATACTTTGATAATTTTAGTTGCATAAATTTTATATAATTTGAGTTTAAAAAATACTAGAGGTTTATAAAAGCTTTTTAGTTGATTCCTTTTGCTATTAGAGTTTTATAAAAGCATTTACTGGTTTTTTTAGCTATAAGACCTTGAAATTGAAAATCATTTCAAATGAACTCTGAAAAGGTTGGAAGTTGGCATGGTATCATCATTTCATCCACATAGCATATGCAAGAAAGTTGAGAGGGTTACGGCAAAAACTGGATGCACTTCATGTACAAAACGGACAATCTCTTTCGAAGTATCAGGATTTCATACGGAAACTTGTCTGTTACAACAGGCATTTCAAATGAACTATGAAAAGGTTGAAAGTTGGCATGGTATCATCATAATAGTTGTGGAGAAAGTCTTCACTTTTTCTTCGCTTGTGTCCTTTCCTTATTGCGCCGTAACCATGGATAATCTTCATCATTTATCAGGATGCTTGGGTCAGCCTTGACTTTGAAGGGAGGAATTTCATGAAACTTTTCATAATCTTCGGACATGTCTGTCTTGCCCTCCACTCCCACGATGTCCCTTTTTTCTGAAAGAACTATGTGGCGCTTTGGCTCATCGTATGATGTATTCGCTTCCTTATTTTTTTCTTTTTCTCGGTTTGGTAGACATGTCCTTCACATAGATAACCTGTGCCACATCATTGGCTAGGACGAGTGGTTTGTTAGTGTACCCAAGATTGTTCAGATCCACTGTTGTCATTCCGTACTGTGGGTCTACCTGTACCCCGCCTCCTAACAGATTGACCCATTTGCGCTTAAACAAATGGACCTTAAAATCTACTCCATAGTCAAGTTACCATATGTCCACTATGTAACCATAATATGTGTCATTTTCCCTCTTGGTTGTTGCATCAAAGCGGACACCGCTGTTTTGGTTGGTGCTCTTTTGATCTTGGGCGATCGTGTAAAAAGTATTCCCATTTATCTCGTATCCTTTGTAAATACAGTTGAAGATGGTCCCCTCGACAATGAGTACAACTCAGCACAAACAGTGTTCTCACCTCTGAGACGTGTTTCCAACCAACTGCTGAAAGTCCTGATGTGTTCACTTATAATCCAGTCATCGCACCGCTCCGGGTGTTTGGAGCGCAGACTGTTCTTGTGTTCATCGACATATGGGGTCACCAAGGTAGAGTTCATTAGTACTGTGTAGTGTGCTTGAGACCAAGAATATCCGTCCCTGCATATTATTGAGTCCCCTCCAAGCGTGCCTTTTCCAGTCATTCTCCCCTCATACCACGATTCAGGGAGACCTATCTTCTTAAGGCCAGGAATGAAGTCAACACAAAATCCAATGACATCCTCTGTTTGATGGCCAATGGAGATGCTTCCTTCTGGCCTAGCGCGGTTACAGACATATTTCTTTAGGACTCTCATGAACCTCTCAAAGGGGTACATATTGTGTAGAAATACGGGGCCCAGAATGACAATCTCGTCAACTAGATGAACTAGGACGTGCGTCATGATATTGAAGAAGGATGGTGGGAACACCAACTCGAAACTGACAAGACATTGCACCACATCACTCCTTAGCCTTGCTATGATTTCTGGATCGATCACCTTCTGAGAGATTGCATTGAGGAATGCACATAGCTTCACAATGGCTAATCAGGCGTTTTTCGGTAGAAGCCCCCTCAATGCAACCGGAAGCAGTTGCGTCATAATCACGTGGCAGTCATGAGACTTTAAGTTCTGAAACTTTTTCTCTGCCATATTTATTATTCCCTTTATATTTGATGAGAAGCCAGTCGGGACCTTCATACTAAGCAGGCATTGAAAGAAGATTTCCTTCTCTTCTTTGGTAAGAGCGTAGCTGGCAGGACCTTCATACTGCTTTGGAGGCATGCCATCTTTTTCGTGCAATGTTGCAGGTCCTCCCGTGCCTCAGCTGTATCTTTTGTCTTCCCATACACGCCCAAGAAGCCTAGCAGGTTCACGCAAAGGTTCTTCATCACGTGCATCACGTCGATCGAAGAGCGGACCTCTAGGTCTTTCCAGTAGGGTAGGTCCCAAAATATAGATTTCTTCTTCCACATGGGTGTGTGTCCCTCAGCGTCACTCGGAACAACTAGTCCGCCGGGACCCTTTCCAAAGATTACGTGTAAATCATTGACCATAGCAAGTATGTAATCATCGGTACGCATGGCGGGCTTCTTCCGGTGATCTGCCTCGCCTTTGAAATGCTCGCCTTTCTTTCGACATTGATGGTTGGTCGGAAGAAATCGACGATGGCCCAGGTACACATTCTTCCTGCAGCTTCCCAGGTATATACTTTTGGTGTCAGCTAAACAGTGCGTGCATGCGTGGTATCCCTTGTTTGTCTGTCCTGAAAGGTTACTGAGAGCGGACCAATCGTTGATGGTTACAAACAGCAACGCGTGCAGGTTAAATTCCTCATGTCTGTGCTCATCCCACACACGTACACCGTTTCCATTCCACAACTGTAAAAGTTTTTCAACTAATGGCCTTAGATACACATCAATATCATTGCCGGGTTGCTTAGGGCCTTGGATGAGAACTGGCATCATAATGAACTCCCGCTTCATGCACATCCAAAGAGGAAGGTTATACGTACATAGAGTCACGGGTCAGGTGTTGTGATTGCTGCTCTGCTCCCCGAAAGGATTAATGCCATCCGCGCTTAAACCAAACCATGTGTTCCTTGGGTCATGTGCAAACTCAGCCCAGTACTCTCTCTCGATTTTTCTCCACTGCGACCCGTCAGCGGGTGCTCTCAACTTCCCGTCTTTTTTACGGTCCTCACTGTGCCATCGCATCAACTTGGCATGCTCTTTGTTTCTGAACAGTCGT
>NW_021270953.1:0-1160 GCF_002162155.2 Triticum dicoccoides
GTATGTGTGGGGAAACAAGAGATAGGGTTGATTTCGGACCCCTCCACCAAGGGCCACGAAATTCCCCCCCCCCTCTTCCTCCATATATACAGCCCTTAGGGCATCGTTTAGACTTTGGGTTTTGTTTAGATTAAAAGTTCGCCATAGCTGCAACTTCGCGTACTTCGTTTGTGTTCAACGACCAGACAAAGGCGTCACAGAACCCCACCTTGATCAATAAAGCTTTCATCTTATATTCGCAATATCCAGATTGCAATCTCAGTTTCTTGCTTGTTCTTCGTTTGCTCGCAGAAAACAGACCCTCGTGGTCAGGTTGATCGTGCTCCGGCGTGGTCAATAACCTCTCGGAGTTGGTTTAGCGATTGCTAAGGCGCGACGTCCTCGCACGTTCGTAGTCGTATCGTCAAAGTCGACTGCCACCAAAGCGATATCCATCATCTCATCGAAAGACGGGACACCTTTGCCTCTATCAAGTGGTATCAGATTTCCAGGTTGCTCGGTGAGATTTTACAGTTTTTCGTAGTTTAGATCGAGTCTGTTCTTCATACCTACCGTCCACGAAAAAGCCACACAAAAAAAAAATTAGGGTTAGTTCATCATATCCGAACCAATCTGAGCCTTTGCATAATCTTTTTAGGGTTTTGCTTTGTTGAATTTGCGGTTGCATCGTCGGTCTAGTTGCTGGTCTTAGAGTCTAGTCTTTTAGAGTTTCGAGTTCTGGCCATAAGATGTCACGCCGCCGCCGCACCTTCATCATCGCCCCTGCCATCTACCACCACCGCTCCGAATCCGTATCCCTATACCACCACCAATCCGTGCCCATATACCACCACCGATCCATATCCATATACTACCACCGCTACCACCACCGCTGCCATATACCACCACCATATATCCACCACCAATCCGAGTTCCTTGCTTATTAGGTTTGTTTTCGGGATCCATCTAGATTCCGATTCGTGTTTCCTTGCCGGAGTAGGTTTCGGAAAAAAAAAAGAAGAGTCGGGTAGCCACGCTCCGTTTAGGCCCAAAATTTTTCGAAAACGCATTTTTCGAAAAAATTTCTGGCTATCCTATTTTTAGGTGTTTCTGAGTGTTTTGAGACAGGTGCCATTATAGGAAGTTTTTTTTGACCCGTTTCCAGTTTTTGGGTCCGGACA
>NW_021270954.1:0-1411 GCF_002162155.2 Triticum dicoccoides
CCAAATGTCAACCGATTTACATATTGCATCGAGCTGCTATAACATCAGTTGGCAGGAGAGGGGAGAAGAGAAGGAGTGTATATTTTTGTACAGGGGAGGAGCACATCAACTGCACGTTTGATCCATATATAGGTCTGGGGTGTTGACTGCACAAACCTGGTGCAACCATGATGATGGTTAACGAAAACAACATGCCAGATAAGCAGGCTCGCTGGTATCATAGAAAGGAAATTCTGGACATCATAGGGAAGCAGTTTGTAGAGGGAGATCACAGAATGTAGCTTCCTTGTCTCTGACTATTTGTAGTCCTGTACAGAAGAAAGCCATAAGCTGCATAGAAATGTATTCATTAAAGATTCCAACCTTTGATGAGGAAACGCGGACGATCGAACGACGCGATCAACAAAGATACCATGAACTAGAGCCAGAGTAGGCATATGTAGGCATCCTCTTGCAGCATCCTCCCTGGTTTCCTGCTTAACTTTTTTTTTAAAATTTCAACTGGGGAGAGAGGTTCCCTACCTGAATTTTGTATTCAAAGGGCCAAAAGGCATCGAGAGTTCTACAGAGGAACAGCAAGTACATAGAGAGGTCAGCAAGGCTTTGGTCTCAGTTTGTGTATTTTTCTTTCATCTACTCTTTGACATGATTTGGTATTTCTAAGTTAGCAATCACAAGATTTTTAACGGTGGCATTGACAGTGCAGAATTACAGCATAACAAATAGAACGAGATATTCAAGATTCTAAAGGTGAGTTAATATTGGGATGACTTAATATTGAAGATAGCGACCACTCAAATTCATGAATTATGTTGGCTGGTAGAAAGGAACCATGAATATTCTAAAGGTGCTTTTGGACTAGGACTATTCCAAAATTGTACTCCCTCCGTTCCTTTTTACTTCGCATATATTGTGTCGAGTCAAACTTTATAAACTTTGATCAAATTTATATAAAAAAATATCAACATCTACAATATCAAATATACATAATATGAAACTACATTCCATAATGAATCTAAAGATACTCCTTTGGCATTGTAAATGTTGATATTTTTTTCTATAAGTTTGGTCAAACTAGAGATATTTTAAGTTCAGATAAAAGTTATATGCAGACTAAAAAGAAATGGAGGGAGTATGTGCGACTCTTGGTCAGTGAATCCAGTCAGTATACTGCTTCTTTTTATAACATATACTGCCATATTCTTTACCCGCAAGGCAAGTTTGGAAGGTCTGAACAAATGATTCAAAACGTGTTGTTTTCTTCCATGATTCAAATAATCTGAAGAAACATGATGCAATTATGATGAGAATAAACCAACAGGCGAACAGAAAAATCAGTCAGCATGTAACACCTCATCATACTCTTCGCAAACAGAGAAATCAGGCCTCAATGAAATAACTTCGGATTTGA
>NW_021270955.1:0-1408 GCF_002162155.2 Triticum dicoccoides
TCGTTTGAGGTCCAAAATTTCTTTACGGAGCTTGCCCGTAACGGCCAAAGCTACTTTTACCCAAGGATGCCGCATAGCTTCTAGAGAACACGTGAAACTCTTTTTCATATTTTCACAAGAAAGAAATCTAGAGTTGGAAGGGATGACCGAGGCAGGGACAACCAGGCTAGGTAGTTCCCCTATAGTGAAATTTGCTTGGGGACGAGAGGTGACTTCTTGATCTTCCTCCATGGCATCTATCCTTTACAAATCAGCCTCCATCTCATCCTCCGTTGATGGTCCAAAGCGATAGGCATCGCCGTTTGCTCCTAGACCTGGCGTTGGGTGAGACACTCGGCTCTCCCCAACTGATTCCTGAGAAGACATCTTGCTTTATTCTGCAACAGGAACAACTCGAAACGAAAACTGAGGATATTTGCGTGATACGGTGGTCAAAACCTTCGGGAGTATATATAATGAATTTTTACCGACCAAAATACGTAACATATAAGAAAACGGAGTCCGAGAGGCACACGAGGTGCCCACGAGACAGGGGGCGCGCCCTACAGGGGGGGGGGGCGCCCTCCTCTCTCGTGGGAGCCTCGTGTCCCTTTCGGACTACTTCTTTCTTCCTAAAATTCTGAAATAATCCAAAACCGATAGAAATTGCCATTAGAGTTGTTTTGGAGTTGGTATACTTACCGTACCATGTACCTATGCCTTTTCGGAGTCTGGAACGTTCTGGAAAGTGTCTCTTATGTATCCCTCTAGGGTTATGGTTTCAATAATATTAGTTTCAACATTGATAGGATTACCTGAAATATAATGCTTGATTCTTTGACCATTAACCACCCTCGGATTTGTGCCTTCAAAGTTGTTGATTTTTATAGCACCAGAATGATAGACCTCCTCGATAACGTAGGGACCTTCCCATTTTGAGAGAAGTTTTCCTGCAAAAAATCTTAAATGAGAGTTGAACAATAACACATAATCTCCTACATTAAACTCACGCTTTTGTATCCTTTTATCATGCTAGCGTTTGACTTTTTATTTGAAAAGCTTAGCATTCTCATATGCTTGGGTTCTCCATTCATCAAGTGAGATAATATCAAATAACCTTTTCTCGCCGGCAAGTTTGAAGTCATAATTAAGCTCTTTAATATCCCAATATGCTTTATGTTCAAGTTCAAGAGGTAAATGACAAGTTTTTCCATAAACCATCTTATATGGAGACATACCCATAGGATTTTTGTATGCAGTTCTATAGGCCCATAATGCATCATCAAGTTTTTTGGACCAATTCTTTCTAGATCTATTCACAGTCTTTTGCAAAATTAATTTGAGCTCTCTATTGCTCAACTCTACTTGACCACTAGACTGCGAGTGATAAGGAGATGCAATTGTATGATTGACATCATACTTAGCAAGC
>NW_021270956.1:0-1200 GCF_002162155.2 Triticum dicoccoides
TCAAATAGACTCCGTTTTAACCTTCGCAAGGACCGGGCGTAGCCATACTTGGTTCAACTAAAGTTGGAGAGACAGTCGCCCGCAAGCCATCTCTGTGCAAAGCACGTCGAGGGAACCGGTCTCGCGTAAGCGTACGCGTAAGGTTGGTCCGGGTCGTCTCGTCCAACAATACCGCCGAACCAAAGTATGACATGCTGGTAGGCAGTATGACTTGTATCGTCCACAACTCACTTGTGTTCTACTCGTGCATATAACATCAACATAAATAACCTAGGCTCTGATACCACTGTTGGGTTTCGTAGTAATTTCAAAAAATTTCCTACGCACACACAGGATCATGTGATGCATAGCAACGAGGGGAGAGTATTGTCTACGTACCCAACGCAAACCGACTGCGGAAGCGATGACACGACGTAGAGGAAGTAGTCGTACGTCTTCACGATCCAACCGATCAAGCACCGAAACTACGACACCTCCGAGTTCGAGCACACGTTCAGCTCGATGACGATCCCCGGACTCCGATCCAGCAAAGTGTCGGGGAAGAGTTTCGTCAGCACGACGGCGTGGTGACAATCTTGATGAACTACAGCAGCAGGGCTTCGCCTAAACTCCGCTACAGTATTATCGAGGAATATGGTGGCAGGGGGCACCGCACACGGCTAAGGAATAGATCACGTGGATCAACTTGTGTCAACTTGTGTGTTTAGAGGTGCCCCTGCCTCCGTATATAAAGGAGGAGAGGAGGGGAGGCTGGCCGGCCAAGGGGGAGAGGCGCGGGAGAGTCCTACTCCCTCTGGGAGTAGGATTCCCCCTCCAATCCTAGTCCAACTAGGATTCCTCGGAGGGGAAAAGAGGAGGAGGGGGCCGGCCACCTCTCCTAGTCCTAATAGGACTAGGGGAAGGGGGGGGGGCGCAGCCCATCTAGGGCAGCCCCTTCTCTTTTCCACTAAGGCCCACTATGGCCCAAATAGCTCCCGGGGGGTTCCGGTAACCCTCCCGGTATTCCGGTAAAATCCCGATTTCACCCGGAACACTTCCGATATCCAAATATAGGCTTCCAATATATCAATCTTTACGTCTCGACCATTTCGAGACTCCTCGTCATGTCCGTGATCACATCCGGGACTCCGAACAACCTTCGGTACATCAAAATGCATAAACTCATAATATAACTGTCATCGTAACCTTAAGCGTGCGGAC
>NW_021270957.1:0-993 GCF_002162155.2 Triticum dicoccoides
GTGAGTATTGATGACCGACACGTAAACGCACCCCGGGGTTCAACAATAGTCCATGAAACAGGCCAGAATCAACAAAAACTGTGATTGTTGATGACCGACATGTAAGCGCACCTTGGGGTTCAACAACCAAGGAATTCGCTTTGGGACCCCAAAACCGTGAGTAATAGAGCACGAAACAGGTTAGAATCGACAAAAACCGCGAGCGTTGATAACCGACACGTAAGCACACATTGGGGTTCAACAACCATGGAAATCGCTTTGGGACCCCAAAACGGTGAGTAAAAGTCCCTGAAACGGTCTAGAATCGGCCAAAACTACGAGTGTTGATGACCGACACGTAAGCGCACCTTGGGGTTCAACAACTATGCATATCGCTTTGGGCCCCCAAAACGGTAAGTAATAGTCCACAAAACGTGTCAGAATTGGCAAACCTGTGAGTGTTGACGACAGACGCGTAAACGCACCCCGGGGATTGAAACTCAGGGAAATCGCTCTAGGACCCCAAAACGGCGAGTAATTGTCCACGAAACGGACCAGAATTGGCAAAAATTGTGAGTGTTGATGACCGACACGTAAACGTACCTCGGAATTCACAAATCGTGGAAATCACTCCGAGACCCCAAAACAGTGAGTAATAGTCCACGAAATGGTCAGAATTCACCAAAACTGTGAGTATTGATGCCGGACATGCAAACACACCATGGGGATCGTCAATCGTGAAAATCGCTCCGGGACCCCAAAACCGGCCAGAATCGTGAGTAATAGTCCACAAAACGGACCAGAATTAGGCCAAATTGTGAGTGTTGATGACCGACACATAAGCACACCTTGGGGTTCGACATCCATGGAAATCTCTTTGGGACCCCAAAATGGTGAGTAATAGTCCACGAAACGGGTCAGACTCGACAAAAACCGTGAGTATTGATGACCGACACGTAAACGCACCCCGGGGTTCAACAATAGTCCATGAAACAGGCCAGAATCAACAAAAAC
>NW_021270958.1:0-1274 GCF_002162155.2 Triticum dicoccoides
TTGTTCTCAAGCTTAGTAACATACCGGTGGTTCGTGATTTTCCGAATATCTTCTCGGAAGTATTACCAGGTTGTCACCTGACTGCTATGTTGAGCTCGTGATCAAGTCGGGTTCTTGTGAACCACCCTTTCTCCAAGAATCTGTGATGGATATCCCGGAGCTAGTTGGTTAAGCTAGACAACAACTTGGAGAGTTGGAAGATAAAAGCTTGTCTGACTTAGTTCATGTTAAGGGATATCTTTCTGTGTATGTGTGTGTGTTGAAGAAAGATGATATCTTCATTAATTGGTCCTTGTGATCAGTTGTTGGACCTATTGTCTTACCCCATCTATAATTTGAGTATGGGCTATCATCCAATCAGACCAGAACCAACGATATTCGTAATGTTGTCTTACTCGTGGTTGATCCCTCGAGCATACACCATTATATCTTTTGGGTCTGACCAATGCTAACACTTGCTCTCTTAACTATGGAATTCCTTTTAAAAGGAAGCCCGGAAGAATTGTTGTTGAGCCCATTGACAACATCCTTATCTCCTCCATGATTTTGTTGAACATTAAGCTAGTGTTGGAAACTTTTGAAAGCATTTCTTCATGCTAACTCATGAAGTATTTGTTTGATGAAAGGAGTGACTTCCTCTTATACACGTGCATTTGGTGAAAGTTGCCGCCATGGATTTGAGAAAGTTAGTTTTGCTTCCTCTGGAATCATCCCAAGTCAGTCATGCATACGTGCGAAGTATTCTGTGGTCTGGAGACTTGCAACCTTCATTCCATATGTGTTCCGAGCACACCAAGCCACTGATTGAGTTGTTCAAAGATAAAGGAGTCCGTCCAAGGTGAACTCTTTGGACTTCCACGCGTGGAGACTTCGATGTCATTAATGATGGTTCCCCACCTGAACTCGGTAGTGTTTTATTATAAGACTACCACGTGGTCATGTTTGTCTGGGACAGCGTGTTCACATGTTTGTAGCAGAACCAGCTCATGTTTTGGAGCTTACTATCGTAGTTCATTCCCCGAGAATCTCGCAGCGTTGTCTTGTCGAATTGTGTTGCAAACTTTCATTTTTCTTCCTAGACTCGATGAGTCTGGAATATCCTGACACCAACCAGATCTGAATCTCAGGCAGATATGATGGTTTGGAACATTTCCCAAGAACTATAATATCGGTCCCTCGAAAACCGGTAAAGTGGATGTCGTGGCCAACACACCCAGCCGGAAGACCTGTTATTATAATATCTTGATTGAGGAAGTTGGCCACCTCCCCATAGG
>NW_021270959.1:0-1124 GCF_002162155.2 Triticum dicoccoides
AAGGGGTGCGGCTAAGAGAGGGGGGAGGAGTCCATCCTCCCCAAGGCACCTCGGAGGTGCCTTCCCCCTTTAGGACTCTCCCCTTTTTCCTATATCTTGGCGCATGGGCCTCTAGGGGCTGGTGCCCTTGGCCCATGTAGGCCAAGGCGCACCCCCTACAGCCCATGTGGCCCCCCGGGGCAGGTGGCCCCACCCGGTGGGCCCCCGGGACCCTTCCGGTGGTCCCGGTACAATACCGATGACCCCGAAACTTGTCCCGATGGCCGAAACAGGACTTCCTATATATAAATCTTTACCTCCGGACCATTCCGGAACTCCTCGTGACGTCCGGGATCTCATCCGAGACTCCGAACAACATTCGGTAACCACATACAAGCTTCCTTTATAACCCTAGCGTCATCGAACCTTAAGTGTGTAGACCCTACGGGTTCGGGAGACATGCAGACATGACCGACACGTTCTCCGGTCAATAACCAACAGCGGGATCTGGATACCCATGTTGGCTCCCACATGTTCCACGATGATCTCATCGGATGAACCACGATGTCAAGGACTCAATCGATCCCGTATACAATTCCCTTTGTCTAGCGGTATTTTACTTGCCCGAGATTCGATCGTCGGTATACCGATACCTTGTTCAATCTCGTTACCGGCAAGTCACTTTACTCATTCCGTAACACATCATCCCGTGATCAACTCCTTGGTCACATTGCGCATATGATGATGTCCTACCGAGTGGGCCCAGAGATACCTCTCCGTTTACACGGAGTGACAAATCCCAGTCTCGATCCGCATAAAACAATAGATACTTTCGGAGATACCTGTAGTGCACCTTTGTAGTCACCCAGTTACGTTGTGACGTTTGATACACCCAAAGCACTCCTACGGTATCCAGGAGTTACACGATCTCATGGTCAAAGGAAGAGATACTTGACATTGGCAAAGCTCTAGCAAACGAACTACACGATCTTTGTGCTATGCTTAGGATTGGGTCTTGTCCATCACATCATTCTCCTAATGATGTGATCCTGTTATCAACGACATCCAATGTCCATAGCCAGGAAACCATGACTATCTGTTGATCACAACGAGCTAGTCAACTAGAGGCTCACTAGGGACATATT
>NW_021270960.1:0-1122 GCF_002162155.2 Triticum dicoccoides
CTGCAGATTTTGGGGTTAGTCCCACTTTTAACATTGCAGATTTGAAGCCTTATTTGGGTGAGGAAGATGAACTTCCGTCGAGGACGACTTCATTTCAAGAAGGGGAGGATGATGAGGACATCAATACAATTGTTACACCCACAGCCCCTGCTGCTATACATACTGGACCAATTACTAGAGCTCGTGCACGCCAACTAAATTACCAGGTACTTTCGTTTCTTGGTAATGATTCTAATGTTCATGAGAATATGATGCTGCCTAAATTGGATACATTTGTTTTGCTTACAAATGAAGGGTCTAGCTTGGAGAAGGATGAACATTGGAGCAAGAACAAGCATGGAGATGATGGCATGCGCAAGGGGAACAAGAACGGAGTTACAAGTGATGATTTCAGGACTTTGAAGCCACCATAATGGGTGCATGAAGCCATGGACGAAATATACAAGATGCCACTTCATAAATTTCGTCCCGAGGCTATTTTAGGTGCTGCGTCACCTTATTATTGGGCCAGGCCCATGTAATTTCGAAATACATAAGTATATGCTATTTTTTCAGAGTGTGCTTTTCCCTTGTTTACGTGCCGCGCCGTGATTTTGTTGGTGTTCTAGGCTCGCGTCTCTAGCACAGTCTAGCCTAGGACCAGCACAGTACCGTCGTTGAGCGTTTATTCAACTTTGCATCTGTGAATTGATTATTGCTGACCCTTTTTGCTACCATAGTATAAGCCTTCCCAGCTCCACATACATCTACGTCGTGCGTTTGACTCTCCCTGGTAATCGCTCTATCCAAGCTTTGAGAGTTTTGACTACAACGGTTGCCGATCACCGCCTGTTGCTGGGTAAGAACTGGTAAGAATTTGAGTTTTGCTTGACGGATTTGTGACACCCACCACCACCACTTGTTCGTAGTCTGTAGGATCATATTCTTGTGTGTTTCTATTGCTGCTAACCATGCCAGGATCACAAGCCGACGAGATTGACTGGGAGAATTTATCGAACAAGGAGCTTCATGATAAGTTTCAGCAAATGATGACTGAACAGGTGCAAGATGTGCTGAACAATTTTGAAGAGGCCATGGAGAAGATCACTGGCCTTGAGAAGACGTTCGAAACAAAGCTCGATA
>NW_021270961.1:0-7695 GCF_002162155.2 Triticum dicoccoides
ATTTCCTTGTTAGTACCACTGCTTGTTTCTGCGACTATTCTAATTGCAGACAACGACATCAGCATCCCTACAGATCTGAAGCGGCCCATCCTTAATGGTTTCTACCGCCATATCTACCAACCCCGACCGGATTTATCACTGCATGTGATCTCTCCTTATCCGACGCTCACTCTGACGCATCTGGCATAGGTAAGCCACCGGTTCCTCCTCTGGTCACTCTCATGCTCCATGTAACCATGGCCACCGAGCTGTGATGATTTTTTTGTACACGAATGAGATAATTTATGTGTTCCAAACATTGTGCACGAATGAGTTATTGACTGGATCATTCTTATATTTGCTTGAATTGGGAAACCCAATCAAATCATCTTCTTTTGTGCTTCCTGTTTGCTGATCCATCGTATGGGTGTACTGTGTATGTATGTAAAGGAGATGGAGAAAGATAGGAGTTGTAGCTTTTAGAAATCTTGGTATTGATGGGGAAAGATAGTGATCACAGTTTCCTTGTTGGAAAGTGTCCAAACTTTTTTCCGGAAATACAAATACAAAGAAAGACATTGTATTTCTGTTACCAAATAAAAATCATTTCCTTTTGTGTTTTTTATGGCTGATCCATTGTATGGGTGTTCTGTGCTTGCATGTAAAGGGAATGGGGAAAGATGGGAGTACTATCTTTTAGAAACACATTTACTTATTGGAATCCTGGTATTGATGGGGGAAGTTAATAATCACTGTGTCCTGGGTAGAAAGCTTCCAAATACGAAGAAAATAGCCAGAGCTATTAAACATTTTTCTGGAGATTCAATTCACCTATTATATTTCTGTTCCTCCGATACTGCTACATTCTTTTCATGATTGGTAACTACAAGTGTTCCCTTTTTGATTAACATAAGTGATTGCAAAGGAGATGGATGTGCAGGGCCATGGCATCCCGATGACAGTGGCCAACATCACCTACATGGGCATGATCGACCTCCATGCTACTGGCGGCCTTGGCACGCTACTGTTCTACCTTTATCTCCTGGAGGTCAAGATGGATGTTGACATGCCCAACACTGTTCAGGGTAATTCATTCATTCATGCCCCAGACTTGGCACGCTACTGTTTTACCTTTATCTCCTGGAGGTCGAGGTGGATCGGCAGGAGCTACAGGTAAGGCTATTTCTTTTTTCTTCCGTTCCGAAGATGGTTGCCATTTATCCATTTCAAGTTAGTAGCTATTCCATTGTATCACAATAGAGAGTAATTTGGTTGCGTGAAAAACATGTAGGTTTCTCATCGGAGCGGAACTCCTTTGCACGGAGTCTCATAAAGAGGACTCATCACTGAAAGCACTGTGTCAGCACTCAGGTTCAATCATGTGTTGCCCCCTGAAGGTCGGTTGCGTGCTTGATCATTTTTTCACGTCACATATATTCATGCTAGCATTGTGTGGGCCTAACAAAAAAATGTTTGGTTTGCTACAATTTTAGGCTGCTCCTGTGTCCAGCCTTGCCAATCAGGCCGGCCTCGACATGCCGAAGGCGCCGCTGATTGCTCTCCAGGTTCCCCAAGATCATGCAACAGTTACTTAGCTAGCTACCATTGTGAATGAATGGTAGACTCGCCCCCGGCTGTTTGTAACAAAAACTGGAAGTTTGAAACTCTTGTTGTGTTCATGGTTTGGCGTACCTACCCTGGCGATGTGTGCGTGTTCTTGCAAATAAGGTCTAAGGCCCATTTACATATATTTGATGCTCTTAGATGGACACGAAAACACTTGGTTGTAGATTTGACGCCACTATATTTTAGGTCCATGTTCTAACTGTCAATAATATGGTACTACACTTGGTTTTATCTCCTGTTTTTTAGAGTTTGATGAAAAACTGCCACACCAAAGTTACTTGGTTGCTTCTAGGTGCTATTGTATAGTGGATGATAACTGATTTATAGTCCTGAGATGTTTATTTGTGTTCTCTTCCCAAACATAGCTACTGTTTTAATTTTGATTTCGTCGCCATTATGATTGCTTAAGCTTCATCATGTCCCCTTTTCTTTTCAGATAAAGGACATTTAGCTTATTCTTTGTGGTCGTCTAATCTTCCACAACCTCGGCTTGCGCAACCGTGGCAGTGGTCGTCATCTCTTCTTGGTTTAGGTGAGCCCTTGATCTCCCTCCCTCTTTCTCTCACTAAGATGGTCTGCCAAATTTTGAATGTTGATTTAGTGTTCAGATCTCCGATGGTGTTCTTCTGGCCACCACAATCATGTGGATTTTTGCCCCTATGAGCTGGCCGAATTGATTATTTCAAAATGGTAAGGACTTTTGGCAGTAAAGGGCTTAGTTGGATTGAAAATGTGAAATCTAAGCCCTCTGACTAATCAAATGTTGTCTCTCGACTATGGAGCAAAAATATATGATTTGATCTTTGTTTGTTATCTTGTCACCTTGCTGGACGAAATGGGAACTTCCCCATCTGCTAAATCGAACACATATTGCATTAGCTTCATTGAGTAAGTGCCTTATCGAGCGAAGCAGAGCAGGAGCTTGCTCTTGTCTTGGTGCTATTTTTGGTACTACTATCGCGTCATGTTTATTTGGTTACGGTCACCATTGATGAACAGTTCATCTACAGTTTGAAATAAGTTCGGGTCAGAATACTGTTTTTTTTCTTGCATTTTTGGTTCAATAAGTACTAGTTTGATTAGCTGCAGTTCGTATTTGTACTATACTGAACACATATTAATAAATTAGCTCAATGGAATAAGCGCGTAACCAAGCTAAGGATAGCAGGGGCTTGCAGTTGTCTTGCTGCTATTTTTGGTACTACGATGGTGTCACGTTCAGTTAGTTACTATCACCATCGATCAACTAGATTCCATCTGCATTTTGAAACTAGTTTGGTTCAAGAACACTGATACATGTAGTATTTTTGGTTGAAAAAGCACCAGCATGATAGGGCAGTGGAGTTCTAATTCTTGAGTGACACACTGTGACAGTGTGACCGCATTATGGATTTTCTTACCCTGTTTATTCAATGCCTCTTCACTGTTTGATATCTAACCGTGTACTTGTTTTGATGTCCTTCATAACAGAATTTACCCAGAAACATCCTTTCAGCATGGCAAAATAAATTTCTTTCTACGCTTTCAACTATACATGTAGTGAGAATGATGAACATCTTTGTTCATGTTGTTGTTGCCTGCAGCACGTGCCACTTGGTCTGGTCCAGGGCAGGGTGATGCATGTGGCGTAGCTGCCCCGCAAGATGGGCCTCGTCAACGAGAGGTGCAGGAAGGAACGGTCATATGGTCATTGTTGTGACTGCGGATGCTCGCCAAGATCACATCGCCCAAAGCATGAATTTCTGGACCTCACCATCTATTCCTCGGTCCAGGCAAGTATGTGGTCTCCTCCTTCCCCTCCCCCCCTCTCTCTCTCTCCTACACGCACACAGACATACACATACGTGCACCCCTAGATTGTCAGTCATCTGAGTCGTGGTCGATTGTGGTTCGGGTCGTCGAGCCAATGATTAGTGTTTGGATCTGTGGTGGCATTCTTGTGTGACTGGCTGATCATCTTTCTTGTTGATGAGACTGGTCCCTTGTATTTTTGTGCTGGGCCCTGTTTTTCACTGCATGCTGCAGGGTTTGGTAATGTCATGCTTAGTTTTGATAGATAGGATCCATCCTTACTTATTTTGCGATTTTGACTTGTTGGTGGCTATAATCAAATAGAAGAAAATGCTTACTTGGTGTAGTGTGGCTGGTGCATAGATAGATAGAACAAGTGCCATCCTTGTGTACTTTGGAGGGAGCCATCATGTGTTGGCAATATTTATGATAAGTCGTGGATGCTTTTGCCCATGAAGAGTGGATATTATTTTGGCTCTGGAACTACCTTTTTTATCAGTCTATTCATGATTAGTCCAGACTTTTTTTTGGTTGTATGAAATGTTAACCTGCATTTGCTTAGGTTAGAGCAACATGTGTTTTGTGTTTTTCTATAAACAAACATTTTGTGATTTTTCAGAGCGAATGTCTACTTGGTGTAACAGCCGTCTTAACAAGAGCCTTTCTGGTCAAATTCCACAATCCTTGACATATTTGATCTTGCGGGCGTCAAATTTTTTGTGGCATTGAGCCGTTATACAAGTGCTGAGGCTATTTGCATTTTGTAGAAGCTAGCTTTTGGTTATTTGTTATGTTGCATCGCTCTGCTGTTGGCTGGAATGTTGTGTTGTGAGTGTCATGTCCAAAGCAAAGCAATTTGTCAAGTAGAGAGAATAATTTTTCTGGGTTGGGTTACGATATTCGCCTATAGAGAGGGAGGGTGTATTTTTCTGGGTTTGGTCTATAATTTTTGATTGCTTCATGCTATTATATTATCATTTTTGATTGCCTGGGACGTGCGGTTGTTTCTCAAATGCTGCATCTCTGCTTCATGTTTAATTGATCTCTTCTCTATGTTTGCTCCATAGCCATACACCACTTTTTGAAGTATATGGTCTTATGTGCTATGCTATATATGCAGGTTCTATTTAAAGAGCAGCAGAAGAAAGCTTTTGAGCTTAGGCACATGAATCAAGTGTCAAAGAATCCAGTCGTCCAACACCTCCCTTGGCATGGTGACACCCGCTTTGTATAGCGACCTCCTGTTTAAAGTAGAGAAGTAGTTTGGTTGCGTGAAAAACTTCCAGGTTTCACGCTGAATCAATTGCCAAAGAATCTAGTCGTCAAGCACCTCCCTTGTCATGGCAGTGACACCCGCTTCGACTAGCGACCTCCCGTTGAAGGTATTTTTACCTTATATGTTCTTGTGTGGTGTTTTTTAAGGTGCAAAATCCATCATACCGCTGCCTGTTTTGAACTGTGGTATTATTCATTTGATTGGGCGATTCATGCTAGCAAGACTCCTTGCATGATAAATCTGATCAAGTGGTTCAAAACTTTGAGAGCAGGCTAGCTAAATGTCAATATTGAATTGAACCAAGCATGCTTTGGTTTTTGTGATCACATAAGTGGATTTAGTTCAACTTGTAGTTATGGTATCTTGAGGAGAACATTCCTTGTTTGTTTCTTTGCTAGAAAATTTCTTGTTAGTTTTCTTGAGATAATTTTGTATCCGGGGCTGATCTCGAGTCGGTATTCTATGGCTGGATAGATGCTTAGTTCTCAAGATCTTACTTGTAGGTGATGAGTAAAGCATGTTATCTTTCTAGAATAGCTGCATTTTTTCAGCTATGTTAGGAGTATGTTCTCATGAATTATGTCCCTGGTCTCTCCTTCCCCCCTGCGTTCGAGCTGTGGACACAATGTGCTTTGCTCCGGTCATCGAACCGATGTTCTAGTGCTTGTGCTCTGGTGGTGGTTCTGGCCATCGAGTCGATGAGCTAGGTTGAAAAAGTAGACATGTTCAGGCTTAGTGATTTGAATGATCATGAATTTTTGAGTTGCAAGGCCTATTTTCTGTGCTTTTGCCCTTCAGTTTCCTCTCAGTGTATGCACCTGTCTTGGCTGATGATTTTGATTCCACATGCTTGTAACTACTCCCTCTGTCCCATATATTGGATGTAATAAGATCTCATATTATGGGACGGAGGGAGTAGTTATTATCATGTCTTGTCCATCAAACTACCCTTTTAAATTGCCAGTTATTGAGGGTTATTAGACTTGAGGGACACAGTCTGTCATGATGAAGTTGTTCTATCAAGAGATATGCATCTTCTGCTGGTATCCTTTGAGCCAGCATCAGCTAGTTTGCATCATTTTAATTTTATTTGTTACATCGGCCTTATAAATATGTATCGTCTATGTCAGTTATGCAGCGGTGTTGAATAAAATGCTGCCGGTGCATGTGCGCAGCTTGATGAATCATTCGCTGATGATGCTCCACTGCTACTGTCGGGCTTCCACGTGATACCACTTGATGCCAAGACGGTTAGTATAGTTTGCACTGGCAGCATTTATCTTGCCCACTGTTTAACACTAAACAATAGGTCATGCACTTAAAACTGCAGGATGCACCATCAGCAACACGTACACCAGACCTTGCATCTACTCTTGAGGTTAAGGTTAGACCTGGTGTGCTCCTAGTGATGCATCCGGCAATAGAAGATGAGTTTTTACCAGTGCTTTCCAGTTCTCGTATGAGAAATACCTTCGAGAGAGTGTTGCGGCAGTGGCGAGGGAGTATGTGAGGATTGTGGTAGCACGGTGCAGAGAGTGGCCATGGTAGTAGCCCCTTCTGGTCCTGGTGGACAGAGTGAAATGAAGAACCCTCCAGGATCTCCTGATGCTCCCATGCTTGCAAGGTGAAACGGTGCAGAGAGCTACAGTTTTTTTTCCATTCGGAAGATGGTTGTCATTTCGTCTTAGTAGCACTGCCTGTGCTATTCCATGGTATCGCAATAGAGAAGTAATTTGGTTGTGTGGACAACTTCCAGGTTTCACACTGGAGCGGAACTCCTTTGCACGGACTCTCAGAGTGCGGACGCTTCCCTGAAAGCGCTGTGGCAGGACTCAGATTCAATCATTTGCTGTTCCCTGAAGGTCGGTTGTGTTCTTGATCATTTTGCCACGTCACATATATTCACTCTGGCATTGTGTGGGCCTAACAAAAAAAATATTTGGCTTGCAACAATTTTAGGCTGCTCCCGTGTTCAGCTTCGCTAATCAGGCCGGCCTCGACATGTCGGAGGCGATGCTGATTGCTCTCTAGGTTGCCCAAGATCATGCATCAGGTACGTGGCCAGCCACCGCTCTGAATGAATTGCAGACTTGCCTCTGGGCTCCGGCTGTTTGTAACAAGATTGAAAGTTTGAAACTCTTGTTGTGTTCAGGGTTTCGCGTACCTCCCCAGCGGCGTGTGCGTGTCGAGCAGGGGAAGGAAGGTCATTTAGCTGCTGGAAGTTTGATCTCCTGTAGGGCGGACGGAGCGAGAAGACTGGCCGATGGAGGTTCTGGCACTGCTTGGTCTTTGAAAGCGCTGATTGTTATAGCCGATGATGCATCATAAAAGTGCCTGTTGGCTGGTTCAAGTGTCGGAGGCCCGTGGTATTGAACCGGTGAACTAGTGTTGATATCCATGCCAATTGCGACGAAGACTCAGGTGGCCGGAAAGAAGCGATGTGTTCTCCATCTCAGTGTATATTTGGCGTCGCGCTGGGTTCCTCTTGCTACCAAGTTTAGTCTTAGGTTTTGTGAGAAATGCAGTTTAATGATGACCGATATCATAGTGGCTTGTAGTTTTTAGCTCATAAATTTTTTCTGATGTGCCTTGTAGTTTTAGTCCATCACATGCTATTCTGATGAATACAATGCCTTGTATTGGCTGTGAATGAATGAATGTGTTCTGAACGGCTTCATCCTTGATTTGCTTGAGCCTAAGAATGTTGATTTGGCCGCCACGTGGGTGCTGTGTACCAAATAAACCGTCTCCTTTTGTGTGTCTGAACTGTTGGAGGCCGGTGATATTGAATCCATGAAATACTGTTGAAATCAACGCGAATTTGCTCCTTGTGTTTAGTTGTTGTCCCCAACGACCATAGGCTTTGCAATGAAATGAGAAATACTTCATCAAGGGTGATGTATGCTGGAGACATCTTTCTTGTTTGTCTTAATATAGATTGGATTGGATTGGCCATGTTTTTCTGTTTGTTTAACTTACAGGTTCATATGATTTTCCCTTTGTTTCATTTGCTCGTTCATATA
>NW_021270962.1:0-1484 GCF_002162155.2 Triticum dicoccoides
AGAAGGATGGCATAGAAGCCAGTCCATTTCGTTTCACATAAGAGGGGTTAGAGTAAGCATAAGAGTAAGCAGAGAAATTCTTCGAGGACTTATGGACACAATGATTTGAAGAATAATGCACATATCCATAATCCTTAGATCTTCCCTGCGAAACAGACGGGTTAGCACGATGATGTTCATATGAGGACTTTGATCCATATGAAGAATTTGATCTGGGGTTCCTATTCTTCACAGGTGGCGTCATGATGACATTCACCTGAAGATTTTCAAGGCATCTTTCGGGAACCCAGATTTTCTTCACAGGGGAGCCGTTCCTACAGTTAGTGCCAACATATCTAGCAAATACTTCGCCTTTCTGATTTTTGAATAGCTTATAGTTGGAGTCAATTGACTCATCATCAGAATGAGGAGATTCACATGCAAATCCAGATAAGTTATATGGATTAACTGGAGGTCCCTTTGCAGCAACCCATGTAGTTTTGGGGTACTGCTCAGGCTTCCAATATGTACCATCAGCATTGAGTTTCCTCTCAAAGGAGATACCCTCTTTCCTAGGGTTCCTATTGAGGATTTGCTTTTTAAGCACATCACAAAGAGCCTGATGCCCTTTGAGGCTTTTGTACATGCCTGTCGTGTACAATTCCTTCAGCCCTGCATCGTCAGTGATACTAGCAATGTCCTTAGATGAGGAATTAGTGATAGCAGAGGCATGTGAAGAATTTGAAACATTAGCAGCATTTGAACATTCAGGTGAAGAATTAGCAGATTCACGTTCAATGCACTTCAAGCATGAAGGAACAAATTCTTCCTGAGATGCGCTGATTTGTTGAGCAAGTAATGAATCGCGCTCCTTCTGAAGATCTTCATAACTCACTCTTAGCTTCTCAAGGTCTTGCTTTCTTTGAAGAAATTCATAAGAAAGCTTCTCATGATCCGATAAGAGAGTGTTATGATGACTTTGAAGTTTGTCAAGCTTGGACTGAAGTCTCTCAAGATTTTCAGTCAAACTTTCAGTGTGATCCATTTCTTCACCCAACATATCATCACTTTTATTTAGGATGTTTTGAACCTTTTCTAAAGCCTTTTGTTGTTTAGTGGCAATATAAACAAGCTTTGTATAGCTAGGTTCAAAATCATCATCAGATTCATCATCACTCGACTCGGATGAGGAACATTCGGTTACCTTGGCACCTTTTGCCATGAGGCATGGTGCAGAAGATGATGGTTCAGGTTCGAAAGTCATCGTCTTGAGTGATTCCTTGAAATCCTCAAACCAGGGATCATGACAAGTTTGATGACCTTCATAACATCAGAGATTTGGTCCCAGATAAGCTTCGCATTGCAAAGATGCATAATGCGCCTGAATTCATCTCTGGATAGGCAGGAACAAATGATATCCTTCGCCATGATGTCAAGTTGAGTGTACTTGCGAATATCATCAGTGTCCGCCATCTTGCATAGATCGGTAAGACCAATCTCAGTGA
>NW_021270963.1:0-1420 GCF_002162155.2 Triticum dicoccoides
GGCCCGGCCATCGTGCCTGTTTTTTGGGCCCGAGCCTGGCCCGAACACATAAAAGCCCGTCGGGCTCTGGGCCAGACCGACCTTCAGGAAAATGCAAAAATGACGGGCCCAGGCCTGGCCCGTCCCGGGCTCCGGGCTCAAAATCTAGGCCCGAGCCCGACCAGGGGGCAGCATCAGGCCGGGCCGGGTCAGGCTTTTTCGGGCCGGGCCGGGCTTCCCATGGCTAGGTATAACTGGCAGTAATGGTGACAACTACCTCTTCTATCTCTCTCTTCAATTGTAATAGTTTACAAAAGAAAAGAAACAGAACAAAAAGCAAACAACAAAAAATGGGCTGAAGGCCTGCCTAGCCCAGTGGCAAACCACTGGCATTTTTATAAGAGCATTTACTGGTATTTTTTTGAGCTATAAGACCTTGAAATTGAAAAGCATTTGCTGTCACGAAAAATATAAACCTAGACAACTCTAGACAAATCTCGGGAAAAATAGAGTTCGGAGGTTGTGCTTCGAGAGGAGAAAGCTTAACTAGTGTGGCTCGGGCATTTCATCGAACACCTCATGTGCATAGGAGGTGAGCTAGAGCACCACAAAGCCCTCCCCTCCCCGGCCAGAGAAAAACAGAGCAGTGGAGTGCTCTGCTCGCGGGCGAGGGGTATATATAGGCACCTCAATTGTCCCGGTTCGTAGCACGAACCGGGACTAAAGGGCAGCCTGTTGTTCCGGTTCAAGCCACCAACCGGGACCAATGATGGTGGATCAGGAGCCAGGCCCATTGGTCCCGGTTCGTCCCACCAACCGGGACCAAAAGGTCCAGACGAACCAGGACCAATGGCCCACGTGGCCCGGCCGGCCCCTGGGCTCACGAACCGGGACCAATGCCCCCATGGGTCCCGGTTCTGGACTGAACCGGGACTAATGGACTGACCCGGCCTGAACCAAAGCCCTCTTTTCTTCTAATGATTGGTTCTCTTCTTATATTGGACACACAAAATTCAGGCAAGTTCAGAAAAATTCAAAGAAAACAAGTTGAGTGTTATAGCGTGAACCGACAAGTTGCAATCTGCGCCGTAAGATGGGCGACCTACGCTCATTAGAGGACTTCCAAGCAACGAAACGTTGTGTGAGCTGCACTAGAGTGTCATTGAAGTGCAAATGGAGTGCTGCATGGAAGAGTTTTTGACCGGGATAAACAAATGGTAGGATACTTTTTTTTTGAAATAGAAGCAGTGGTATTGTTACATACTCAGAGGGAATTGAAAGCTAATTCAGAGGACTTATATATAATTTTCGAAATATTTGAATTGTAATGATTTGATTATGTTGGTTGTTTAGTTTGCTTTTTTAGAAACATATTATAGAAAACACTCTAGAATATGTTTGCAGAATTAATATTTCATTCTTAATTGCTCATTTGCACCGT
>NW_021270964.1:0-1623 GCF_002162155.2 Triticum dicoccoides
GCGAAGGGCCTATCTTTTACTTTTATGCAAGAGTCAAGGTGATCTTCACCTTTCCATTTTTCATTTTATCCTTTGGCAAGCACCTCGTGTGTGAAAGATCCTGATATATATATCCAATTGGATGTAAGTTAGCATGAACTATTATTGTTGACATCACCCAAAGGTGAATACGTTGGGAGGCGACACTATAAGCCCCTATCTTTTTCAGTGTCCGATTAAAACTCCAAAACCATAAGTATGGCGTGAGTGTAAGCAATTGTAGAAGTCTATATGATAGTTGAGTATGTGGAGTTTCCTAAATCAAAGCTTTGACATAGACCCTTCTTGAAAATAAGATGAATTGCAATTGTTTGATGACTGAGAACATAGTTTGCTAAGTTTTCAAGAAAGTTTATGGTCTATGCTTTAACATGTGAATAGCTTGTTACTTGATCTTGATAAGTTTTATGAGATGAACTATTGTTATGACATATAATCATGCTAGAAAAGGTGATTGAAATTATCATTGATCAAAGTTGTGCACCTGCTAGCATTCACACTTCATAAATTCTTTCTTTTATCATTTACCTACTCGAGGACGAGCAGGAATTAAGCTTGGGGATACTGATACGTCTCCAACGTATCTATAATTTATGAAGCATTCATGCTATTATATTATCTGTTTTGGATGTTTATGGGCTTTATTATACACTTTTATATTATTTTTGGGACTAACCTATTAATCAGAGGCCCACCCATACTGTTGTTTTCTTGCCTATTTCAGTGTTTCGAAGAAAAGGAATATCAAGTGGAGTCCAAAAGGAATGAAACCTTCGGGAAACTTATTTTTCGAACAGAAGTAATCTAGGGAACTTGGAGTGTAAGTCAGGGAAGCTTCGAGGAGGCCACGAGATAGGGGAGCGCGCCCACCCCCCTAGGCACGCCCTCCACTCTCGTGGGCCCCTCGTGGCTCCCCCGACCGACTTCTTTCGCCTATATATTCCCATATACCCTAAAAACATCGAAGGACAAGATAGATCGGGAGTTCCGCCGCCGCAAGCCTCTGAAGCCACCAAAAACTTCTCGGGAGCCTGTTCCGGCATCCTGCCGGAGGGGGGATCCCTCACCGGTGGCCATCTTCATCATCCTGGTGCTCTCCATGACGAGGAGGGAGTAGTTCACCCTCGGGGCTGAGGGTATGTACCAGTAGCTATGTGTTTGATCTCTCTCTCTCTCTCTCTCTCTCTCTCTCTCTCTCGTGTTCTCTCTATGGCACGATCTTGATGAGGGTTCTGTTCGAGCCATCTCAATGAGGGTTCTGTTCTTGCGTTCAACAATGCCATTTTGCTGAGGTGTGTATGGAGCAGAGAACTCATGAGTGATTCCCATTGTATCCAGATACAGATCAAGTCCAGTGTTCTTGAATTCAGTGCCATTGTCACTTCTGATGTGCTTGATCTTCACTCCATAATTGTTCATTGCTCGATTTGCAAATCGTCTGAAGACATCTTGCACTTCAGTCTTGTACAGAATTATATGAACCCATGTGTATCTTGAGTAGTCATCAACGATGATGAAGCCATAGAGACAGGCAGTTGTTGTGAGGGTGGAGTAGTGAGTAGGTCCAAATAAGTCCATGTGTAA
>NW_021270965.1:0-2352 GCF_002162155.2 Triticum dicoccoides
ACGGTGCAAATGAGCAATTAAGAATGAAATATTAATTCTGCAAACATATTCTAGAGTGTTTTCTATAATATGTTTCTAAAAAAGCAAACTAAACAACCAACATAATCAAATCATTACAATTCAAATATTTCGAAAATTATATATAAGTCCTCTGAATTAGCTTTCAATTCCCTCTGAGTATGTAACAATACCACTGCTTCTATTTCAAAAAAAAAGTATCCTACCATTTGTTTATCCCGGTCAAAAACTCTTCCATGCAGCACTCCATTTGCACTTCAATGACACTCTAGTGCAGCTCACACAACGTTTCGTTGCTTGGAAGTCCTCTAATGAGCGTAGGTCGCCCATCTTACGGCGCAGATTGCAACTTGTCGGTTCACGCTATAACACTCAACTTGTTTTCTTTGAATTTTTCTGAACTTGCCTGAATTTTGTGTGTCCAATATAAGAAGAGAACCAATCATTAGAAGAAAAGAGGGCTTTGGTTCAGGCCGGGTCAGTCCATTAGTCCCGGTTCAGTCCAGAACCGGGACCCATGGGGGCATTGGTCCCGGTTCGTGAGCCCAGGGGCCGGCCGGGCCACGTGGGCCATTGGTCCTGGTTCGTCTGGACCTTTTGGTCCCGGTTGGTGGGACGAACCGGGACCAATGGGCCTGGCTCCTGATCCACCATCATTGGTCCCGGTTGGTGGCTTGAACCGGAACAACAGGCTGCCCTTTAGTCCCGGTTCGTGCTACGAACCGGGACAATTGAGGTGCCTATATATACCCCTCGCCCGCGAGCAGAGCACTCCACTGCTCTGTTTTTCTCTGGCCGGGGAGGGGAGGGCTTTGTGGTGCTCTAGCTCACCTCCTATGCACATGAGGTGTTCGATGAAATGCCCGAGCCACACTAGTTAAGCTTTCTCCTCTCGAAGCACAACCTCCGAACTCTATTTTTCCCGAGATTTGTCTAGAGTTGTCTAGGTTTATATTTTTTGTGACAGCAAATGCTTTTCAATTTCAAGGTCTTATAGCTCAAAAAAATACCAGTAAATGCTCTTATAAAAATGCCAGTGGTTTGCCACTGGGCTAGGCAGGCGTTCAGCCCATTTTTTGTTGTTTGCTTTTTGTTCTGTTTCTTTTCTTTTGTAAACTATTACAATTGAAGAGAGAGATAGAAGAGGTAGTTGTCACCATTACTGCCAGTTATACCTAGCCATGGGAAGCCCGGCCCGGCCCGAAAAAGCCTGACCCGGCCCGGCCTGATGCTGCCCCCTGGTCGGGCTCGGGCCTAGATTTTGAGCCCGGAGCCCGGGACGGGCCAGGCCTGGGCCCGTCATTTTTGCATTTTCCTGAAGGTCGGTCTGGCCCAGAGCCCGACGGGCTTTTATGTGTTCGGGCCAGGCTCGGGCCCAAAAAACAGGCACGATGGCCGGGCCTGGGGTTTTTTGCGTCGGGCTTGGCTAGGCCCGGCCCGGCCCGAGGTATGGCCAGGTATACTGCCAGTGACTTAGGGAGGGGAAGGGGTCCTGTCACATATATTCCTCTCTGCGTACTCTCTTTGTAGCATGTTGTTTTTCCTTGTGTGCAAGTGGCCTTCCTTTTTTACTTGAAAATTTCTGCTTTTTTGTTGTTGCCTAATTTATGTGTTTATTCCACTTCTACTTTTTTTTTCTTCTTCATAATTTTATGTATCTACTAAAATATATCATGTATCATTGCTTCTGTATTCTTTTTTTTTGCTTTTCACTTCTTCTTTTCTTCTTTTTATTGTCTAGTTGCACTATCTTTTTCAATGTGAAACGTGCATTAAGAAAATTTCCAATAAGTCATTATTTTTGTTTTGTATGATTTTTTATGTATTCTTTTTAATGTTTTAGTGTGCCAGTTTCACATTTCGAGCGACACGATTGCCCAAAAATATTTTTTGTATAAAATGAGGCAAAGTAACGCATGGCTAGATGGGCGTATGGTTTGTTTGTTGCACTTGCTTAAGAGCTGCATGTTTGTGCCTTTTTGCGTCTGTTTGTTTTTGCTCGGTCTTTTTGTGTGATTTTTATTTTTCTTTTCACTTTAACTTTCAATGACAATGTGTCCTTTATTTTTACCTCAAGCACACGTGCCCGGGTTCTCTTCATTCTTAAACTATTCTTGTGTTTTTTGTCTTTTAATTAACTCTCAACTTTTTACGTTTAATTTGTCGTTTCTTTAATCAAACTACTAGTTACATGTCCATCCACATGCAATATCATGCACACCTATCTTTTCTTTTAAGTTTTATATTTTAACCTCGAAGGAAAAAATGACAATATGTTGCATGTCCGTCCACCCACTCACATCTACACCCACATGCAACCGGTGACGGAGTGTT
>NW_021270966.1:0-1313 GCF_002162155.2 Triticum dicoccoides
AAACCCCACCATCCCTTTGTTGATAATGATGCATATGTAGTTAGTTCTGATGTAAGTCTTGCTGGGTACATTTGTACTCACGTTTGCCTATTTTATGTTTTGCAGAGAGACTTCGGTCTCACTAGTAGTTCGCGTGGTCTTCGACGTTTAGCTTGTTACCTCAGCTACGATCTTGTGCCTCGGCAGGATCTGGTAGATAGTCAGGCTTCTCAGCCTTTTTCAGTTATAGATGTCTGTACCCAGACATGATAGCTTCCGCTTGTGCTTTGACTTGTATGCTCTGATTGTTGGGTCATGAGACCCATGTTTGTAATATCTCGCTCCTCGGAGCCTATTGAATAAATTACTTGAGTCGTAGAGTCATGTTGTGATGCCATGTTGTATTTGCACATATCGAGCATATTGTGTGTATGCTATTGAAATGCTTGGTATGTGTGGGATCTGACCATCTAGTTGTTTATCTTTAGTAGCCTCTTTTACTGGGAAATGTCTCCTAGTGTTTCCACCGAGCCATGGTAGCTTGCTACTGCTCCGGAACACTTAGGCTGGCCGGCATGTGTCCTTCTTCGTTCCTGTGTCTGTCCCTTCGGGGAAATGTCACGCGATGAATATCGGAGTCCTGTTAGCCCGCTACAGCCCGGTTCACCGGAGTCCTGCTAGCCCAGTGCTACAGCCTGGATTCACTCGCTGATGACCGACACGTTCGATGCTGGGTCATGAATGCCTGTCCCTGTAAGTCTATGCCACTTTGGGTTTACGACTAGCCATGTCAGCCCGGGCTCCTTATCATATGGATGCTAGCGACACCGTCATATACGTGTGCCAAAAGGCGCAAACGGCCCCGGGCTAAGGTAAGGCGACACCCGTGGGAATACCGTGCGTGAGGCCGCAAAGTGATATGAGGTGTTACATGCTAGATCGATGTGGCATTGAGTCGGGGTCCTGACAGCGTTGGTATCAGAGCTTGACTGCCTGTAGGATTACCAAGCCAAACTGGTCGAAGTTGAGTCTAGAAATTCTTTAGTTATGTAAGGGAATTGATTGTGGGATGGAACGTAAGGCTCTTTTTACTCCTTATACCTTATGCCTTCTGATCTGAGTCATCTTATCTTTCCTGTGGGGATTAAGAACTAGGCTATCTCTTCTTTCTATCAGGATCACGTGTTACTAATCAGTGGACTTATAAGATTGTTGGATTTAAGTCTCAGTTCAGTTCCTACTACTTCCATATGCTAATTGTTGATCTCGAAACCTTGATATTGTGCTTCTGAGTGGTTATGCCACCATTTTTGTGAATGTCTCAAATCTCTTCT
>NW_021270967.1:0-1499 GCF_002162155.2 Triticum dicoccoides
TGTGTCGGATACCCTGAGCTAGTTGGTTAAGCTAAACAACAACTTGGAGAGTTGGAAGATAAAAGCTTGTCTGACTTAGTTCATGTTAAGGGATATCTTTTGTGCGTGTGTGTGTTGAAGAAAGATGATATCTCCATTGATTGGTCCTCGTGATCAGTTGTTGGATCTATTGCCTTGTCAAGACTTTGACTTGAGTATGGGCTATCGGCAAGTCAAATCAGAACCAACGATTTTCGTAATGTTGTCTTACTCGTGGTTGATCCCTCGAGCATACACCATTACATCTTTTGGTCTGACCATTGCTATCACCGTGTTCACCTGATGGTGGAGGTCCAGTAATATGGAAAATTCTGATGAGTTGTTGTTGATCCCATCAGCAGCATTTTTGTCTCCCCCATGATTCATGCTGAACATCAACCTAGTGTTGAAAACCTTGTAAGCAATGCCTTCGTGTTCCATTCATGAAGCTTATGCTTGGATGAAAGAAGTGACTTTCTCCAAGTTCAAGTGCACTAGGTGTAAGTTGCCGCAATGAATTTGAGAAAGGTTTGTTTTGTTTCCCTTGGAATCATCCCAAATCGGTCATGCATACGTACGAAGTATCCCAAACCTTTTTTTTGAATTTTTTGCCTCTAGATCTTGAAAGCCATCTAACTTTTTTTGTGTTAGGTTTTTGGGGATTTTGAAAATGTTTAACGTGGTTCCCCCAGTTAAATTCGGATGTAACTTTTCGAGTAGATGATTTTTCATATATAAAACTTTTTAATCCGAGTTCGTATGCAAAAGTTATGCCCATTTTACAAATTTCCAGAGGGATTTTGCAAATAAAGTCGAAATTTCTATTTGAAAATTTTATCAACAACTAGACCACATATCACATGGCAAATTATATTCTTTTATTTTTTTGACATTTTTATCTTTTAAAAAAAAACAGGAAAGGCGGTCCACAGGGGGGGGGTGTTCTTGTAAGCCACCCTTTCTCCAAGAATCTGTGTCGGATACCCTGAGCTAGTTGGTTAAGCTAAACAACAACTTGGAGAGTTGGAAGATAAAAGCTTGTCTGACTTAGTTCATGTTAAGGGATATCTTTTGTGCGTGTGTGTGTGTTGAAGAAAGATGATATCTCCATTGATTGGTCCTCGTGATCAGTTGGTGGATCTATATCCTTGTCAAGACTTTGACTTGAGTATGGGCTATCGTCAAGTCAAATCAGAACCAACGATTTTCGTAATGTTGTCTTACTCGTGGTTGATCCCTCGAGCATACACCATTACATCTTTTGGTCTGACCATTGCTATCACCGTGTTTACCTGATGGTGGAAGTCTAGTAATATGGAAAATTCTGATGAGTTGTTGTTGAGCCCATCAGCAGCATTTTTGTCTCCCCCATGATTCATGCTGAACATCTACCTAGTGTTGAAAACCTTGTAAGCAATGCCTTCGTGTTCCGTTCATGAAGCTTATGCTTGGATGAAAGAAGTGACTTTCTCCAAGTTCAC
>NW_021270968.1:0-968 GCF_002162155.2 Triticum dicoccoides
TGATAGAGGCAAAGGTGTACCGTCTTTCGATGAGATGGTGGATTTCGCTTTGGTGGAAGTCGACTTTGACGATCCGACTACGAACGTGCGAGGACGTCGCGCCTTAGCAATCGCTAAACCAACTCCGAGAGGTTATTGACCACGCCGGAGCACGATCAACCTGACCACGAGGGTCTGTTTCCTGCGAGCAAACGAAGAACAAGCAAGAAACTAAGATTGCAATCTGGATATTGCGAATATAAGATGAAAGCTTTATTGATCAAGGTGGGGTTCTGTGACGCCTTTGTCTGGTCGTTGAACACAAACGAAGTACGCGAAGTTGCAGCTATGGCAAACTTTTAATCTAAACAAAACCCAAGGAAAAGCTACTAGATGGATCTACTTATATAGGAGCAAGGGGTGGCGGCCAAGGAGGTGGGAGGACGTTCCAAGGCAGCCTAAAACTAAATCTAGGTCGTACAAGGCCAATGGGCCCAAGTGGAGGTGACGTAACACCTTTGAAGTTGCAGCATCAGATTGTTTCATCCACAACTCAACGCTCCGGACGGATTTGAAGGTGATTCCAATTGGGTTGGAAAGTGCACGAAATCTAGTTTCCAACAAAAAAAGAATCACCCAATTCGGAGTCCGTATGAAAAACTTGTGTGCGTTTTGAGTCAGGTGTGTCTGTGCAGTCCGAATCTGAATCCAGAACGTGAGAGACTTGGACTCTATCTTCTCTTGGGCCAAAAGTGACGTGAGAAAACTTTTTGGACAGCAAATAAACATCTCTTTCTTCCTTATCTTCATATGTGGATTGTACAAATGTCCCATACACCTGCAATTAGACAAAACACAAAAGTGTGTGAAGTATTTTTGTTCTGGATAACATAAATAGATTATTGAATAGTTTGCACTAGAAATCACCTGACAAATATGCATATATGCAATATTTTTTGTCATATCCAAGGTAGTCATGTCCTCATCAT
>NW_021270969.1:0-3788 GCF_002162155.2 Triticum dicoccoides
TCTTTCGGAGTATCAGGGTTTCGGACGAGAACTCATCTGTTACACGGGCACTTTAATGGTTTTTAAACTTATTTGAATTCAGGACTTCTTTTGTGTTCAGTATGGAGCATTCAAAGCGACGTCATCAATTTCCAACATGTTCTGACATCATTTGTTGTTTTTCAGTCATTTACCTAATTGTTTAGAGAGCTAAATGACCGTGAAATTGAAAATCACTACAAAATGAACTGTGAAAATGTTGAAACTCGGCATGGTCTCATCATTTCACCCGCATAGCATGTGCAAAAGAGTAGAGAGGGTCACGGAAAAAACTGGACACACTTCGTGTACAAACTGGACAATCTCTTTCGGAGTATCAGGGTTTTGGACGAGAACTCATCTGTTACACGGGCACTTCAATGTTTTTTCAACTTATTTGAACTCCGGACTTCTTTTGTGTTCAGTATGCAGCATTCAAAGCAACGTCATCAATTTCCAACATGTTCTGACATCATTTGTTGTTTTTCAGTCATTTACGTAATCGTTTAGAGAGCTAAATGACCGTGAAAATGAAAGTCACTACAAAATGAACTGTGAAAATGTTGAAACTTGGAATGGTATCATCATTTCACCCGCATAGCATGTGCGAAAGAGTAGACAGGGTCACGGCAAAAACTGGACGCACTTCATGTACAAACTGGACAATCTTTTTCGAAGTATCAAGGTTTCGGACGAGAACTCATCTGTTACATGGGCATTTCAATGTTTTTTAAACTTATTTGAACTCCGGACTTCTTTTGTGTTCAATATGCAGCATTCAAAGCGACTTCATCAATTTCCAACATGTTCTGACATCATTTGTTGTTTTTCAGTCATTTACCTAATTGTTTAGAGAGCTAAATTACCGTGAAATTGAAAATCACTACAAAATGAACTGTGAAAATGTTGAAACTTGGCATGGTATCATCATTTCACCCGCATAGCATGTGCGAAAGAGTAGAGAGGGTCACGGCAAAAACTGGACGCACTTCGTGTACAAACTGGACAATCTCTTTCGGAGTATCAGGGTTTCAGACGAGAACTCATCTGTTACACGTGCACTTCAATGTTATTTAAACTTATTTGAACTCCAGACTTCTTTTGTGTTAAGTATGCAGCATTCAAAGCGACGCCATCAATTTCCAACATGTTCTGACATCATTTGCTGTTTTTCAGTCATTTACCGAATTTCTTAAAGAGCTAAATGACCTGAAATTGAAAATCACTACAAAATGAACTGTGAAAATGTTGAAATTTAGCATGGTATCATCATTTCACCCGCATAGCATGTGCGAAAGAGTAGAGAGGGTCACGGCAAAAACTGGACGCACTTCGTGTACAAACTGGACAGTCTCTTTCGGAGTATCAGGGTTTTGGACGAGAACTCTTCTGTTACACGGGCGCTTCATTGTTTTTTAAACTTATTTGAACTCCGGACTTCTTTTGTGTTCAGTATGGAGCATTCAAAGCGACGTCATCAATTTCCAACATGTTCTGACATCATTTGTTGTTTTTCAGTCATTTACCTAATTGTTTAGAGAGCTAAATGACCGTGAAATTGAAAATCACTACAAAATGAACTGTGAAAATATTGAAACTTGGCATGGTATCATCATTCACCCGCATAGCATGTGCGAAAGAGTAGAGAGGGTCACGGCAAAAACTAGACGCACTTCGGGTACAAACTGGACAATCTCTTTCGGAGTATCAAGGTTTCGGACGAGAACTCATCTGTTACACGGGCACTTCAATGTTTTTTAAACTTATTTGAACTCCCGACTTCTTTTGTGTGCAGTATGCAACATTCAAAGCGACGTCATCAATTTCCAACATGTTCTGACATCATTTGTTGTTTTTCAGTCATTTACCTAATCGTTTAGAGAGCTAAATGACCGTGAAATTGAAAATCACTACAAAGTGAACTGTGAAAATGTTGAAACTTGGCATGGTATCATCATTTCACCCACATAGCAGGTGCGAAAGAGTAGAGAGGGTCACGGCAAAAACTGGACGCACTTCGTGTACAAACTGGAGAATCTCTTTCGGAGTATCAGGGTTTCAGACGAGAACTCATCTGTTACACGGGCACTTCAATGTTATTTAAACTTATTTGAACTCCAGACTTCTTTTGTGTTAAGTATGCAGCATTCAAAGCGACGTCATCAATTTCCAACATGTTCTGACATCATTTGCTGTTTTTCAGTCTTTTACCGAATTGTTTAAAGAGCTAAATGACCTAAAATTGAAAATCACTACAAAATGAACTGTGGAAATGTTGAAATTTAGCATGGTATCATCATTTCACCCGCATAGCATGTGCAAAAGAGTAGAGAGGGTCATGGCAAAAACTGGACGCACTTCGTGTACAAACTGGACAATCTCTTTCGGAGTACTAGGGTTTCAGACGAGAACTCATCTGTTACACGGGCACTTCAATGTTATTTAAACTTATTTGAACTCCAGACTTCTTTTGTGTTAAGTATGCAGCATTCAAAGCGACGTCATCAATTTCCAACATGTTCTGACATCATTTGTTGTTTTTCAGTCATTTACCGAATTGTTTAAAGACCTAAATGACCTGAAATTGAAAATCACTACAAAATGAACTGTGAAAATGTTGAAATTTAGCATGGTATTATCATTTCACCCGCATAGCATGTGCGAAAGAGTAGAGAGGGTCACGGAAAAAACTGGACGCACTTCGTGTACAAACTGGACAGTCTCTTTCGGAGTATCAGGGTTTTGGACAAGAACTCATCTGTTACACGGGCACTTCATTGTTCTTTAAACTTATTTGAACTCCGGACTTCTTTTGTGTTCAGTATGGAGCATTCAAAGCGACGTCATCAATTTCCAACATGTTCTGACATCATTTGTTGTTTTTCAGTCATTTACCTAATTGTTTAGAGAGCTAAATGACCGTGAAATTGAAAATCACTACAAAATGAACTGTGAAAATGTTGAAACTCGGCATGGTATCATCATTTCACCCGCATAGCATGTGCAAAAGAGTAGAGAGGGTCACGGCAAAAACTGGACGCACTTCGTGTACAAACTGGAGAATCTCTTTTGGAGTATCAGGGTTTCAGACGAGAACTCATCTGTTACACGGGCACTTCAATGTTATTTAAACTTATTTGAACTCCAGACTTCTTTTGTGTTAAGTATGCAGCATTCAAACCGACCTCATCAATTTCCAACATGTTCTGACATCATTTATTGTTTTTCAGTCATTTACCTAATTGTTTAGAGAGCTAAATGACCGTGAAATTGAAAATCACTACAAAATGAACTGTGAAAATGTTGAAATTTAGCATGGTATTATCATTTCACCCGCATAGCATGTGCGAAAGAGTAGAGAGGGTCACGACACAAACTGGACACACTTCGTGTACAAACTGGACAATCTCTTTCGGAGTATCAGGGTTTCGGACGAGAACTCATCTGTTACACGGGCACTTCAATGTTTTTTAAACTTATTTGAACTCAGGACTTCTTTTGTGTTCAGTATGGAGCATTCAAAGCGACGTCATCAATTTCCAACATGTTCTGACATCATTTGTTGTTTTTCAGTCATTTACCTAATTGTTTAGAGAGCTAAATGACCGTGAAATTGAAAATCACTACAAATTGAACTGTGAAAATGTTGAAACTCGGCATGGTATCATCATTTCACCCGCATAGCATGTGCAAAAGAGTAGAGAGGGTCACGGCAAAAACTGGACACGCTTCGTGTACAAACTGGACAATCTCTTTCGGAGTATCAGGGT
>NW_021270970.1:0-3660 GCF_002162155.2 Triticum dicoccoides
AAGGACAAGTCATCAAGGAGCTACACAAAACGAAGACATCAAGCTCATGTTGGTGAATGGGTATCCGGCTCCGACTCCGACAATCACTCCGAGAGAAGCTATCACTCCGACTCCGAATATACTCAAGATGAAGGTGTTGCCGGTCTAGCACTTGTGTCAACCAACTCCTACGACATATTTGATTCACCAAATGAAGGACTTGGAAGATGCTTCATGGCTAAAGGCCCAAAGGTAACACACCCCGAGTATGTTGATTTGAATAGTGATGAAGATGACTTGTTAGGTGATGATGATTTACTTTTTGACAACTCTAGTGATGAATACTATGATGAAACGTCAATTAATCATGATAATCAAGATAAAATGAATGGCAATGATAGGGAGAAGATTGAGCTTCTAACTAAAGAACTAAACACTCTTAAGTTAGCTCATGAAACTATCTTAGAAGATCATCGAGAACTTTTAAGGACTCATGAGAAGTTACGCTTTGAAAAGCTCAACCTTGAGCAAGAGCATGAGTTCTTGAAGGCAATCAATGATGATCTTCGTAAGAAAAGTTATTCTTACATTGCCAAGCGTTAACTCTTATCTACTTACATGCCTCAAGTCAAGTCTAGTAACAAGAACAAGAAGGATTCTTCCTCTAGTAGTAACAATAATCATGCTAAATCCAATGTTGTTGCTTCTAGTAGTTCTCTTGATTCCACTAATGATTCTCTTAGCCAAGTTACACTTGAGCAAGAAAATAGCTTATTGAAGGGAATTATAGAGAAAGGTGTTTACAAGAGCCTTGCCGGGAGTAAGCAATTTGAGGAAATTGTACGCAAGCAAGGAAGGAACCAGAAGAACCAAGGTGTTGGTTTTGAACAAAAGTTCAATGCCAATGGAGTTGAGTGGGAAGAAGATCAATACCCAAGACAAAGTTTGTTCCTCAACAAGATAAGTATGATCCTACCTCCTTCAAGGGGACACAAGCTCAAGATGATCTTCCACCACAAGACCACAAGCAAAAAGGCAAGGACAAGCTTCAAGACGAGATTGATGCATTTAAAGAAGCTCCTAAGGCCTTGGTCAAGTGGGTTCCCAAGACTACAACAAGTTCTACTTCATCAAGTACAACTACAACTCCAAGGATTCCCATCAAGATGATGTGGATCCCGAAGAAGAAGAACTAGAGAGTTCTTGAGGGTGACTCCGCCAACATATTTCACTCATATCATTTTAGCAACAACAAGTGCAATCAACTTTCACATCTTGCACTAGTTCAAGGAGTCACAAACCCTCTTCTTGGTAAGACAAGGGACAAGGTAACCTAATGCTTTCATATACATCATCTTATGTGTGCATCACTCTATGTCTATGGATATCCTTGTTTGTTCCTTGTGGGACTAACCCATGTAGGTATTGAAAGTGCAACTCACTCCAAAGGATTGCTCCAAATGATCTACATCAACATTGAGCATCCACATCTTCAACACCTACATGAAGTCATCATCGACAAAACCCAAGGTTAGTTCATCCCTCTAAGGGGGGATCTCACATCTAGGGGGAGCTTAACTCTAATAATTGAGTCAAAGCAACTTTAATGGTGTGAACACATCAATGCATTATGTAAAAGTGGTAACCCCACTTGAGCTTAAACGATGAGTATGACCCATGATCAAATGTTCTCATTTGACTCCTAAGTCAATATACTCATATATAGATGACCTAGTCATCGCCAATTGTTTGATAGATGCTAGAATTGGTTGTGCATGCTTTGCCACATATTTCATTTGCCATTTTATTGTGTGAGCATGTTGGTTGCATATTTTACTCATTCGAGGACTTCCACTTGTTGTTTTGATTGATTGGTTTCTTTTTCGTTTGCCAAGTGGATGGACAAGAATGCCTAAGAACCTTCTCTAGCTATCTATGCTTTTCTTGTCTCAAACTCTATTCATGCTAAATCACAAAATTTGAACAAGTCAGATTCGAACCACTCTATGCGAGGAGCACTCGGAGTCCCCGATTTGTCATAGACTTAAACTTCTAAAACTTCTTTGTGCGTTTCGGTCTGACTGATTGTTCCATTTCGGTCATACCGAGATCACTAAGTCGATCTAGGTTTTCAATCTCGGTGCAACCGATTTGACCTTTTCGGTCACACCAAGTTGCTATAACTATCAACAGTTATGCACCTCGGTGCCACGGAGTTGTTCCACTCGGTCACACCGACAGGGTCGGGCTATATAAACCCACGGGCAAAATTTGGAAACTTTCTCCGAACTCTTTTCGTCCGCGCATAGCCCGCTCTGCCTCTAGGGTCTCTAGATTGTCCTCCTCGTCGCCAGCCGCCTCCAGTCGCTGGTCTCCGCTGCCATCAACGGAAATCATCCTCGTCGTTGCCGCCGTAGCGAGTTCATCACTGAACTAGGGTATGGACTCGATCACTGTGCTATCCCCGTCCGATTCCTAGCACATTGTGTTCGCCATGAATCTTGCCACGATTGAAACTATCCTATCTAGTCAAAACACTCCGTAGATTAGAGATGAATTGAAAATTTAGGGTTAGGTTTCCGCCGAAACCATCTCTGACCCACCGAGTTGTAGAACTCGGTTCCACCGATTCGGCTACGGCCATTGCACATGTAATTCTCGGTCCGACCGAGAATTGCAAATCGGTGTGACGGAGTTCAGGACTTTGTGAAACCCTAGCAGTCTCGGTGCCACCAAACTGTGACTCGGTCTGACCGAGTTCACTAGTTTAGGTTCCAAAAGCTGCTTCGGTATCACCGAGTTTGCAAATCGGTTGATCCGAAATGCTTTCTGTGGAAAACTAAAACTAAGTTTTTGACTCATTCTTTTGCAAAAACCTATGTATTGTGTGATGCTCATCCACTCTATCTCATCTATATCTATTCACAGGGTCTGCAGTTAGTGTTTGCAACATGTCTGATTAAAGTGACAGCTAGAACAGGGAAGAGGAGCAGGTTCAAATGAGTGAGGGCACTAGTCCCTCTAGCAGCTCTGATGAGGGTAGTAGGAGCACCCCAAGCAACTTACCCAAAGCTGCCACCAGGGCCAGAAAGAAGAAAACCTCAAAATCTGAGGATGAAGACTATGTGGCAGTTGAGGATGAGGCCACTTCCAAGAAGAAGGTGCTCAAAAAGGAGTATGGCATAGCTGCTGCCATTAAGCCTGGTATGAAGACCAAAGTACCTGCAAAGAGAACTCCCATGTCTAAAGCCAGAGCCTCTACTCAAGTACCTTTGGAATCTCAACCCAAAGAGGCTGTTGAAGAAGGGAAGAAGAGGAAGGAAAGGGTCAAGAAGACCATGGCCAGAGTTGTTGGAAAGCCTTCCATGATGGAAGAGGAGGAAGAAGAAGAGGTTGCTGCACCAACACCCAAGGCTCAGAAACTTATGGGTGATGCAATCAGGTTAGGGGTTGCATCATCAAAGCCTAAAGAAGCACCCAAAGCTGCCTCCAAGCCCAAGACTGCACCAAAGAGGAATACCAGAAACATATCTGCTACTGAGAAGAACAAGGCCCCAGTGCCTGAAGCTGTTGCTGAAGAGGAAGATGATGAAGAGCATGTCTTGAGAAAGTTGAAGCCAAAAATTCCAGATCATAATGATGCTCATCCTGTGGCTGAGAACATGAAGTTGAGAAAGGATG
>NW_021270971.1:0-1122 GCF_002162155.2 Triticum dicoccoides
GATTTTCACTCTTATTCTTCTCCTGTTGTGCTTTATTAGCTCTATTAATATCATCTTTCAAAATGGAATCAGGAGTCATAGGAAGCAAAGTAATATTTTTATCCTTATGAACAAGAGTATAGTGATTGTTTCTACCATGGTGTACAGAATTTTTATCAAATTGCCATGGTCTACCAAGTAATAAGGAACATGCTTGCATAGGTACCACATCACAATCAACATAATCAGCATATGTAGAGATACTAAAATGCACACGAACAGTACGTGTTACCTTAACCTTGCCGCTGTTGTTGAACCATTGGATGTAGTAAGGATGTGGATGTGGTCTTGTGGTGAGAGAAAGCTTCTCCACCATCTCCATGCTAGCCAAGTTGTTGCAGCTCCCTCCGTCTATGATGACGCGCACAGAACGTTCCTTCACAACTCCCTTGCTATGGAACAAATTGTGCCTCTGATTTTGCTCAGCTTGTGTGACCTGCACACTCAAAACACGTTGAGCAACTAAACATTCATACCTGTCAGCGTCTTCAGGAGCCATGTATTGCGTCTCATGATCAGAATCATCTCCACCATGTTCTTCACGTGTAATAAGAGCCAAAGTCTCCTCATCATAGTCACTAGCGGACTCATATCCACCATCCGCGGTAGCAATCATCACACGAGGAGATTTGCATTCTCTCGCATAATGACCTCCTCCCTTACAACGACGACAAATAATATCACTTGTGTGCCCTGTTGATGCCATGGAAGAAGAAGAACGCTGTGCAGGCCCCGCAGGTGCGCTCTTGGCAGATAATGGTGGTTGTGCCTGTTTTCTTGTATCACGGCTGGAGGTGGCACCGGATGGAGGTGCTGGTGCAGTTGAAGTAGAAGATGCACGTGGTGTCCATGATGAAGGTCGGCCTGCAGAAAAGTTAGTTCGCCCCAATGCTTGTCGATCCTGCACTTCACGTTCAGCTTTACAAGCAAGATGGAATAAACGAGTGATATTAGTATACTCCTTATAGTCTAGAATGGTCTGAATCTCTCTATTTAATCCACCCAGAAAACATGCAAGCATAGCTTCATTCTCCTCAACAATACCACATCTAATCATGCCAGTTTGTAATTCCTGATAATATT
>NW_021270972.1:0-1421 GCF_002162155.2 Triticum dicoccoides
TCAGAAGCAACACTAGATGGTTTATTATTAGGCTTCATTTGTTGCTCAAATTCTTTTGCCACAATCTGATTTTCACTCTTATTCTTCTCCTATTGTGCTTTATTAGCTCTATTAATATCATCTTTCAAAATGGAATCAGGAGTCATAGGAAGCAAAGTAATATTTTTATCCTTATGAACAAGAGTATAGTGATTGTTTCTACCATGGTGTACAGAATTTTTATCAAATTGCCATGGTCTACCAAGTAATAAGGAACATGCTTGCATAGGTACCACATCACAATCAACATAATCAGCATATGTAGAGATACTAAAATGCACACGAACAGTACGTGTTACCTTAACCTTTCCGCTGTTGTTGAACCATTGGATGTAGTAAGGATGTGGATGTGGTCTTGTGGTGAGAGAAAGCTTCTCCACCATCTCCATGCTAGCCAAGTTGTTGCAGCTCCCTCCGTCTATGATGACGCGCACAGAACGTTCCTTCACAACTCCCTTGCTATGGAACAAATTGTGCCTCTGATTTTGCTCAGCTTGTGTGACCTGCACACTCAAAACACGTTGAGCAACTAAACATTCATACCTGTCAGCGTCTTCAGGAGCCATGTATTGCGTCTCATGATCAGAATCATCTCCACCATGTTCTTCACGTGTAATAAGAGCCAAATTCTCCTCATCATAGTCACTAGCGGACTCATATCCACCATCCGCGGTAGCAATCATCACACGCGGAGATTTGCATTCTCTTGCATAATGACCTCCTCCCTTACAACGACGACAAATAATATCACTTGTGTGCCCTGTTGATGCCATGGAAGAAGAAGAACGCTGTGCAGGCCCCGCAGGTGCGCTCTTGGCAGATAATGGTGGTGGTGCCTGTTTTCTTGTATCACGGCTGGAGGTGGCACCGGATGGAGGTGCTGGTGCAGTTGAAGTAGAAGATGCACGTGGTGTCCACGATGAAGGTCGGCCTGCAGAAAAGTTAGTTCGCCCCAATGCTTGTCGATCCTGCACTTCACGTTCAGCTTTACAAGCAAGATGGAATAAACGAGTGATATTAGTATACTCCTTATAGTCTAGAATGGTCTGAATCTCTCTATTTAATCCACCCAGAAAACGTGCAAGCATAGATTCATTCTCCTCAACAATACCACATCTAATCATGCCAGTTTGTAATTCCTGATAATATTCTTCTACAGAATTTTTCCCTTGTCTTAAACGCTGCAATTTTTGAAGCAATTCACGTTGATAATATGGTGGAACCCAACGCGTACGCATAGCAGTTTTCAAAGCAGCCCAAGTAGTTGGAATAGGATATAATCTACAATGTTCAGACCACCATACACATGCAAAACTAGTGAAAGCACAAACGGCAGCAGCAACTCGTCTCTCCTCAGGATATTGTAAACATGTAAATCGTTG
>NW_021270973.1:0-1941 GCF_002162155.2 Triticum dicoccoides
GTGAACTTGGAGAAAGTCACTTCTTTCATCCAAGCATAAGCTTCATGAACGGAACACGAAGGCATTGCTTACAAGGTTTTCAACACTAGGTAGATGTTCAGCATGAATCATGGGGGAGACAAAAATGCTGCTGATGGGCTCAACAACAACTCATCAGAATTTTCCATATTACTAGACTTCCACCATCAGGTAAACACGGTGATAGCAATGGTCAGACCAAAAGATGTAATGGTGTATGCTCGAGGGATCAACCACGAGTAAGACAACATTACGAAAATCGTTGGTTCTGATTTGACTTGACGATAGCCCATACTCAAGTCAAAGTCTTGACAAGGATATAGATCCACCAACTGATCACGAGGACCAATCAATGGAGATATCATCTTTCTTCAACACACACACACGCACAAAAGATATCCCTTAACATGAACTAAGTCAGACAAGCTTTTATCTTCCAACTCTCCAAGTTGTTGTTTAGCTTAACCAACTAGCTCAGGGTATCCGACACAGATTCTTGGAGAAAGGGTGGCTTACAAGAACACCCCCCCCCCCTGTGGACCGCCTTTCCTGTTTTTTTTAAAAGATAAAAATGTCAAAAAAATAAAAGAATATAATTTGCCATGTGATATGTGGTCTAGTTGTTGATAAAATTTTCAAATAGAAATTTCGACTTTATTTGCAAAATCCCTCTGGAAATTTGTAAAATGGGCATAACTTTTGCATACGAACTCGGATTAAAAAGTTTTATATATGAATAATCATCTACTCGAAAAGTTACATCCGAATTTAACTAGGGGAACCACGTTAAACATTTTCAAAATCCCCAAAAACCTAACACAAAAAAAGTTACATGGCTTTCAAGATCTAGAGGCAAAAAATTCAAAAAAAAGGTTTGGGATACTTCGTACGTATGCATGACCGATTTGGGATGATTCCAAGGGAAACAAAACAAACCTTTCTCAAATTCATTGCGGCAACTTACACCTAGTGCACTTGAACTTGGAGAAAGTCACTTCTTTCATCCAAGCATAAGCTTCATGAATGGAACACGAAGGCATTGCTTACAAGGTTTTCAACACTAGGTTGATGTTCAGCATGAATCATGGGGGAGACAAAAATGCTGCTGATGGGATCAACAACAACTCATCAGAATTTTCCATATTACTGGACCTCCACCATCAGGTGAACACGGTGATAGCAATGGTCAGACCAAAAGATGTAATGGTGTATGCTCGAGGGATCAACCACGAGTAAGACAACATTACGAAAATCGTTGGTTCTGATTTGACTTGCCGATAGCCCATACTCAAGTCAAAGTCTTGACAAGGCAATAGATCCAACAACTGATCACGAGGACCAATCAATGGAGATATCATCTTTCTTCAACACACACACGCACAAAAGATATCCCTTAACATGAACTAAGTCAGACAAGCTTTTATCTTCCAACTCTCCAAGTTGTTGTTTAGCTTAACCAACTAGCTCAGGGTATCCGACACAAATTCTTGGAGAAAGGGTGGCTTACAAGAAACCCCCCCCTGTGGACCGCCTTTTCTGTTTTTTTTAAAAGATAAAAATGTCAAAAAAATAAAAGAATATAATTTGCCATGTGATATGTGGTCTAGTTGTTGAGAAAATTTACAAATATAAATTTCGACTTTATTTGCAAAATCTCTCTGGAAATTTGTAAAATGGGCATAACTTTTGCATACGAACTCGGATTAAAAAGTTTTATATATGAAAAATCATCTACTCGAAAAGTTACATCCGAATTTAACTGGGGGAACCCCGTTAAACATTTTCAAAATCCCCAAAAACCTAACACAAAAAAAGTTACGGGGCTTTCAAGATCTAGAGGCAAAAAATTCAAAAAAAAAGGTTTGGGATACTTCGTACGTATGCATGACCGATTTGGGATGATTCCAAGGGAAACAAAACAAA
>NW_021270974.1:0-2087 GCF_002162155.2 Triticum dicoccoides
ATATACTGAGCAATTTCTCTCTTCATCCTAGTCCACCAGAACCTCTGGCGTAGGTCCTGATACATCTTAGTACTACCGGGATGAATGGTGAGAGGAGATTCATGAGCCTCCTTAAGGATCAACTGCCGTAGATGCTGGTTCTTGGGAACCACTAGACGGTTCTCAAAGTACACAACACCATGATCATTTGTGGAGAAACAACTAGCACCTCCGCTAGCAATGTTCTCTTTGATTTTAGATATTCCCTTATCTCGCTTTTGGGCAGCGATGATTTGATCCGTAAGAGTAGGTTTCGCCACCAAGGTGGAAAGAAAACCTTGAGGAACAATGTGAAGGTTAAGCTTCCGAAATTCCTCATGGAGAAGCGGTTGACTTTGTTGTAACATCAGGTTGTTACAATAAGATTTACGACTTAGCGCATCAGCCATGACGTTGGCTTTCCCTGGGGTGTAGGTTATTCCTAAGTCGAAGTCTGTGATCAACTCAACCCAACGTCTTTGCCTGAGATTCAGATCCGGTTGGGTGAAGATGTACTTCAGACTTTGGTGATCAGTGAATATTTCGCAACGATTACCGAGGAGGTAATGTCGCCAGGTTTTAAGTGCATAGACTACAGCTGCAAGCTCTAGATCATGAGTAGGATAGTTCTCCTCATGTGGGTGCAATTGCCGTGAAGCGTAGGCAATTACATGTCGATCTTGCATGAGAATGCAACCTAGTCCTTGTCGCGAGGCGTCGCAGTAGATAACAAAGTCCTTGGAGAAGTCTGGCGGTACCAATACGGGAGCAGAAGTCAGGCGTCTTTTCAGTTCCTGAAAACTGTGCTCACATTGTGGAGTCCACTCGAACTTCTTATCTTTCTTGAGGAGTTCGGTTAGAGGTTTAGCAACCTTGGAGAAGTTTTCGACAAAGCGACGGCAATAGCTCGCTAAGCCCAGAAAACTCCGAACTTGCTTGACCGATTCAGGTGGAGTCCAATTAAGGACGGCTTGAACTCGCTCAGGGTTAACAGCAATACCTTTACCAGATATTACATGACCCAGATAGGTCACTTCTAACAACCAGAATTCACATTTAGAAAATTTGGCATAAAGGCGATGCTCTCGAAGTTTCTTCAACACTAGCCTTAGATGTTCGGCATGTTCTTCCTCGTTCTTGGAGTAGATGAGTATATCATCGAGGTAAACCACGACGAATTTATCCAAATACTCCATGAAGATTGAGTTCATTAACCGAGAAAAGGTGGCTGGGGCGTTGGTTAAACCGAAGGACATGACGGTGTACTCGTATTGGCCATAACGAGTAACAAAGGCCGTTTTAGGAATGTCCCCGTTTCTGATTTTGATTTGATGGTAGCCCAACCTCAAATCCATCTTGGAGAAGATTGAGGATCCAGCGAGCTGATCGTACAGGTCGTTGATCCTGGGAAGCGGATATTTGTTCTTGATTGTGACCAAATTGACAGGTCGGTAATCTACAACCATCCGGTCCGTACCATCCTTCTTCTTAACGAAGAGAACGGGGCAAGCCCACGGAGATGAACTAGGTCGGATGAAACCCTTTTTCAAGGACTCATCGAGTTGTTTCTTAAGCTCGGCTAGTTCTAGGGGTGCCATCTTATAGGGTCTTCTAGCAATCGGAACGGTTCCGGGGATGAGGTCTATTACGAACTCAACATCCCTGTCAGGTGGAACACCTGGCAATTCTTCTGGGAAGACATCCGGGAAGTCACGGACTACCGGAACGTCCTCAAGATCTGGCAAAGGGCTGGCGTTAAGAGAATATAATTGTCGCTTGGCTATTCGGGTTAGGACATTGACTATCTTCCCCGAAGGATGGGTGAGTTGAACAGTCCTAGAGAAGCAATCAATTTTGGCTTGATGAGCCGACATCCAGTCCATACCCAGAATGATATTAATATCTGAAGATTTAAGGGCTATCAAGGACGCGAGGAAAACAAGTCTGTCGACTTGGATTTCATTTCCATAACTTACCCTAGAGGTCTGCCATCTAGAACCAGGAGTAGAAATTTCCATAGTGGATGGCATGTCACAGAATGCAACGTTATGCAAACGAGCATAATTTTC
>NW_021270975.1:0-1464 GCF_002162155.2 Triticum dicoccoides
TGAGCTACCGGAACCGATATGTTGCCATGGCATCATTTTCGGATATGTTGCCGTGGCACCATTTCTGTTTCGCCGCCATGGCACCCTTTTCATTCCGCCATGGCGACTAATGCTTCATAACATGCTTATGTTAACGTTTTTATAAAAATTGCATAAAACTTGCATATGTCATCCGCATCATGATAACAACATTTAAAATGTTTAAAAATTATGTTTGCATTAAACTACTAAAAGACATGTGGGGATTTACCGGAATTGTTGTTTGTTGTTCCGGCCTCATTTAAACTTGCCTAGATAGGTAGTTTTCATTTGCTCCACCTCTTGCCATGTTTAATAACACTTAATATTGTTGAGTACCTAACCGAGAGAGAACTAAATAATTGATGTGGTGTTCCGTCAATATGCAACTTGTGCATATTGAGCTCCACTTAAATTGTAGTGTTGTTTGCTTCATTTTTCCATGCCATGCCTCATTAAACCGGACATGCATCATACTTGATTGTGCATCATGCCATGTTGATGTGCTGGTTGTTTACTATGTTGTTTGTTTCTTTCCGGTTTGCTTCTCTCGTTAGCTTCGGTTTCGCTCCGGAGTTGTGAGGATTCGTTCGACGTCCGTTTGTCTTCTTCATGGACTCGTTCTTCTTCCTATCGGGATCTCAGGCAAGATGATCATACCCTCGAAATCACTACTATCTTTGCTATGCTAGTTTGCTCGCTCTTTTGCCATGCCAATGCTACGATGCCTACCATTTGCTTGTCAGCCTCCCAAATTGCCATGTCAAACCTCTAACCCACCATGTCCTAGCAAACCGTTGATTGGCTATGTTACCGCTTTGCTCAGCCCCTCTTATAGCGTTGTTAGTTGCAGGTGAAGATCGAAGTTTGTTCCTTGTTGGAACATGGAGATGTTGTTCCTTGTTGGAACATGTTTACTTGTTGGGATATCTCAATATATCTTACTTAATTAATGCATATATATACTTGGTAAAGGGTGGAAGGCTCGGCCTTATGCCTGGTGTTTTGTTCCACTCTTGCCGCCCTAGTTTCCGTCATATCGGTGTTATGTTCCCGGATTTTGCGTTCCTTACGCGGTTGGGCTATTATGGGAACCCCCTGACAGTTCGCCTTGAGTAAAACTCCTCCAGCAATGCCCAACATTGGTGTTACCATTTGCCACCTAGCCTTTTCTTTTCCCTTGGGAGTCGCGCTCCTGAGGGTCATCATTATTTTACCCCCCCCCGGGCCAGTGCTCCTCTGAGTGTTGGTCCAACCTGTCAGCTGCCGGTGGCCACCAGGGGCAACTCTGGGCTGGCCTACCCGTACCTTGGACAATCTGAGTGTGCCCTGAGAAAGAGATATGCGCAGCTCCTATCGGGATTTGTCGGCACATTCGGGCGGTGTTGCTGGTTTAGTTTTACCCTGTCGAAATGTCTTGTTGTACCGGGATACCGAGTCTGATCG
>NW_021270976.1:0-1219 GCF_002162155.2 Triticum dicoccoides
TTTGCTCCTTTTCCAGCCAGAATTCCAGCTGCCGGCATCCCCCCTCTTCATGGTAAACCTTGTAAAATAAGAGAGAATTGCCATAAGTGATGACATATATTGTGTAATAACAGCCCATAATGCAATAAATATTGATATAAAAACATGATGCAAAATGGACGTATCAACTCCCCCAAGCTTAGACCTTGCTTGTCCTCAAGCGGAAGCCGAAATCGAAAATATGTCCACATGTTTAGAGATAGAGGTGTCGATAAAAATAAAATACGGACATGAGGGCATCATGATCATTCTAATAACAGCAACATATATAGATTTTGTCATATGATTTCCTATGCTTAAGTAACAAGCAATTCACAATGTCAAGTATGGTTCAGAAACTTTATTGGGAACTAACAAACTATAATCTTAGTCATTGAAGCAATTTCAATTTATCGTAACATCAGAAAGAGTCAATAAAAGAGCTTTTCAGCAAGCTCACATACTCAACTATCTCATAGTCTTCTACAGTTGCTAACACTCACGCGGTACTTTATGGTTATGGAGTTTCAGTCGGACACTGAGAAAGATAGGGGCTTATTGTGTTGCCTCCCAACGTATTCACCTTTGGGTGATGTCAACAATAATAGCCCATGCTAACGAAGATCCTATTGGATATGTATACCAGTGGCAGCCCTTAGAACAGACACGGCCAGTTTGCAAATTTTAAAACATAAGTTTTTTAGCGCGCATGAAAAACGGAATACGTATCTTTTCAAACATAATGAACTATAGTTACTGTTCGATGATATTTTGTCATGGTTTTGCGAGTTTAAAAATTTCAAATCATAATTGGAAGTTCGAGAAAATATCAACTGGGTTCTCATTTGCCAAGTGAAAAAGAAATCATAGTGATGTACAGGGGTGGTGACAATCAGACGCTGAGGACACACACGCGTGAGGCATCTTAGAATTTTACGTGGCTTAGTAGATGGCAGCGTTCTCTAAGAAAAAAAGATTATAAATGGGACCCATAGCTAAAGAGGAATAATAAGTACACATGGTGGATTGATTGGTACGTGCTGGATTACTTGGACCATTCGCTACTACGTGCACATACATGTTTAGATGCATGCACAAGTGACAGCCGTTGGCAGGTATGATTTGAACTTTTGGAGTTCGTTTAGTTGGATAAGTATGCATGCGTGATATCCAGGAGTTCCGCCACAGGTGCGAGGAAGCT
>NW_021270977.1:0-2242 GCF_002162155.2 Triticum dicoccoides
TGGAATTATATTGGACGGCCCAGATGACGCTACTGGGCCTACGGATAGGCCGTAACCGAGCCCTGGGTTAGCGGGTTGCAAATGGGATATATGCAAACAGGCCGTTAACAGGCTTGCCGTGGGCCGGCCCGCCACCTTTTGACCAAGTCAAACGGGCCGGCCTTTTCACGGGAATGGGCCTCTGTTGGGTCGTGCCACGTGTCAATGTATCATAGGCACTTTGGGTCCAATGAGTGGATGACATCTGTCCCAAAGGTGAGCCGACACGTGTTTCCTCCAGCCAATGATGATTTTACATGTGGAAAATCCCCATTGGTCGGGGCTGTTAACGGGTTATCGGATCCAAAACCGGACCCAATAGCTTAACGGCGTTCCGTTACGGTGGATGCCACGTGTCGGTCACCCTTGACGAAAGCACTTCTGTGACGCGCGATTTGTTGTCATGGAAGTGGACACTTCCATGATGATAATTTTGGTAATGTCATGGAACACTTCTACAACAGAACTGGTATGACTATCTTGATAATGTCATAAATTTGTCATGGATCTACATGCATCACAGAAAACGTGACCTATTGTGACAAAGACGTATCATCACGGAAGTGTATTTTTTGTAGTGGTAGTTGCGGATGCTTGCAATAGGGGTTAATCATAAGTGGGATGCTTGTCCAAGGAAGGACAGTACCCAAGCACCGGTCCACCCACATATCAAATTATCAAAGTACCGAACGTGAATCATATGAGCGTGATGAAAACTAGCTTGACGATAATTCCCATGTGTCCTCGGGAGCGCTTTCCTTTATATAAGAGTTTGCTACAAAAAGGATTGGGCCATCTTGCTGCATCTTATTTACTTTTATTACTTGTTACCCGTTACCAATTACCTTATCACAAAACTATCTGTTACCGATAATTTCAGTGCTTGCAGAGAATACCTTGCTGAAAACCTCTTATCATTTCCTTCTGCTCTTCGTTGGGTTTGACACACTTACTTATCCAAAAGGCTACGATAGATCCCCTACACTTGTGGGTCATCATCCTTCAAATGGTTGTTTCCATGGGCATACAATGCCTCGAATTGCGTGGGGATTCGAACCTCGCAATATCCCAAATAAATGGAGAATTTGATGCAAAAGATCCAAAGATGGCAGCATATCGCAACGCCGTACTCAAAATATCAGCTCGATTTGAGGGGCTCCAGTTTCATCATGTTGCTCGAGACACTAATCAGGCAGCAGGCATCCTTGCTCTAATGGGCGCTAAATGCGACCCCGTCCCACCTAACCCATTTTTGGAAAGGCTCTTCAAGCCATCCGTGGTATGCCAGGACAAGAGAGGCAATACTAGTCCGGAGCCGATCATACCCCCATATGTTGAACACAACTCTGATATCATCAGGGGCTCGGGCACCGAAATGACACCTTCCGCCCCTGTAATCATGGACGTCATTGCCCCATGGTTCGAACCCTTCCTGGCCTACGTTAATAGGTGGGAGCTCCCTGATGACCAGAACGAGGCCCGTCGCATAGTTCGACGCTCGAAAGCCTACAAAGTTCATGAAGTAGAACTCTACAAGAAAATTACTACCGGAGTTCTTCAAAGATGTATCTTCGAAGAGGAGGGACGGCAGCTCTTGGCCAAAATACATGCTGGTCTCAGTGGCCATCACTCCACAGCTCGGGCCCTCGTAAGTAAAGCCTTCCGTACAGGTTTCTTCTGGCCCACGGCCTGAGCAGATGCTCATGCCCTTGTACAATGATGTGTCGGATGCCAGCTATTCGCCAATCAAAGTCATATGCCGCCCACCGCCCCAAAAACAATCCCCATTACTTGGCCTTTTGCGGTCTGGGGGCTAGATATGGTCGGACCCCTTAAAGGGGAAGCCACAAGAAGAAATATTTGCTGGTTATGGTGGATAAATTCACTAAGTGGATAGAGGCCAAATCAATAAAAACAGCTAAAGCTGGGCCAGTGATCGACTTTATATCCGGCATTATACACCATTATGGTGTCTCACGCAGCATCATTACTGACAATGGCTCTAACTTCACAACCGACGAGGTAAAAATTTGGTGTGCTAACTTGGGCATTAAGCTTGATTACGCCTCCGTATATCACCCCCAAAAAAATGGTCATGTCGAATAGGCTAAAGGCCTGATAATGAGCGGCATCAAACCCAGACTAGTGCAATCCCTATGGGAATCAGATAAACACTGGGTCGAGGAACTTGATTCTGTACTCT
>NW_021270978.1:0-1503 GCF_002162155.2 Triticum dicoccoides
ATGTATCAGGACCTACGCCAGAGGTTCTGGTGGACTAGGATGAAGAGAGAAATTGCTCAGTATATTGCACATTGCGACGTCTGTCGTCGTGTAAAAGCAGAGCACCAACGGCCTGCTGGCACCCTTCAACCCTTAGCTATTCCTGAATGGAAATGGGATAAAATTGGTATGGATTTCATTACCGGTTTTCCCAGGACCAAGAGAGGGAATAATGCTATCTTCGTCGTTGTCGATCGTCTTTCCAAAGTAGCCCATTTCCTACCTGTTCGTGAGAGTATAACCGCTAGTCAGCTGGCAGACTTATACATCTCCCGAATAGTGTCCCTCCATGGTGTTCCTTTGGAAATTAACTCGGATCGAGGAAGTCTTTTCACCTCTCGATTTTGGGAAAGTTTCCAAAATGCTATGGGAACCCGTCTCTCCTTTAGCACCGCTTTCCACCCTCAGTCGAGCGGTCAAGTGGAACGCGTCAACCAAATTCTAGAAGACATGCTTCGAGCCTCCATTATCTCGTTCGGAATGGACTGGGAGAAGTGCCTTCCATTTGCCGAATTCGCTTACAACAACAGCTATCAATCTAGCTTGGGTAAAGCCCCTTTTGAAGTTCTCTATGGACGACAGTGTCGAACACCCCTTAACTGGTCAGAGACCGGGGAAAGACAATTCTTTGGCCCGGATATGATTCAGGAAGCAGAAGAGCAAGTTCGTATCGTTCGTGAAAAGTTGAAAACAGCCCAATCTCGTCAAAAGAGTCAATATGACCGAAAACAAAAGGCTATGACTTTCGAGGTTGACGAGAAGGCTTATCTTCGGGTCACCCCTCTGAAGGGAACCCATCGTTTCGGTATCAAAGGCAAATTGGCTCCTCGTTACATTGGACCTTTTCGCATCCTTGCCAAACGAGGAGAAGTTGCCTACCAGTTGGAACTACCTTCGCACCTCTCCAGAGTTCACGATGTCTTCCACGTTTCTCAACTCAGGCGTTGCTTCTCGGATCCTATCCGTGAAGTGGACCACGAAACGCTTGATCTTCAAGATGATCTTACATATCGAGAGTACCCCATTCGTATCCTCGATCAAGCCGAACGTACCACCCGGCGTCATAATATCAAATTTCTCAAAGTTCAATGGTCGCACCATTCTGAGGATGAAGCAACCTGGGAAAGGGAGGATCGTCTTCGACTCGAGTATCCCGCCTTCTTCCCGGAGGAACCCAAATCTCGGGACGAGATTCTTTTGAGTGGGGGTGAGTTGTCACACCCTAGCTAGTCATGCATTAGAGTGTTGCATCATGTTTACTCTTTCATCAGAAACTTGAAATGGGGATCTGTGAAACCCTCAGAACCATTTTGAAAATGACCCAAATAAAATTTCTCCAAAAGGGTCCAAGAAAATGCTCATGTTGCTCTCTGAAAATATTGGACAGAGATAAAAATCAAACCAATATTTTTAGTGGCTCATGGACATTTATTTTGGGCATTTGGAATTAATGCATAAATATTT
>NW_021270979.1:0-1093 GCF_002162155.2 Triticum dicoccoides
TTGCTCAGTATATTGCAAATTGCGACGTCTGTCGTCGTGTAAAAGCAGAGCATCAACGGCCTGCTGGCACCCTTCAACCCTTAGCTATCCCTGAATGGAAATGGGATAAAATTGGTATGGATTTCATTACCGGTTTTCCCAGGACCAAGAGAGGGAATAATGCTATCTTCGTCGTTGTCGATCGTCTTTCCAAAGTAGCTCATTTCCTACCTGTTCGAGAGAGTATAACCGCTAGTCAACTGGCAGACTTATACATCTCCCGAATAGTGTCTCTCCATGGTGTTCCTTTGGAAATTAACTCGGATCGAGGAAGTCTTTTCACCTCTCGATTTTGGGAAAGTTTCCAAAATGCTATGGGAACCCGTCTCTCCTTTAGCACCGCTTTCCACCCTCAGTCGAGCGGTCAAGTGGAACGCGTCAACCAAATTCTAGAAGACATGCTTCGAGCCTCCATTATCTCGTTCGGAATGGACTGGGAGAAGTGCCTTCCATTTGCCGAATTCGCTTACAACAACAGCTATCAATCTAGCTTGGGTAAAGCCCCTTTTGAAGTTCTCTATGGACGACGATGTCGAACACCCCTTAACTGGTCAGAGACTGGGGAAAGACAATTCTTTGGCCCGGATATGATTCAGGAAGCAGAAGAGCAAGTTCGTATCGTTCGTGAAAAGTTGAAAACAGCCCAATCTCGTCAAAAGAGTCAATATGACCGAAAACATAAGGCTATGACTTTCGAGGTTGACGAGAAGGCTTATCTTCGGGTCACCCCTCTGAAGGGAACCCATCGTTTCGGTATCAAAGGCAAATTGGCTCCTCGTTACATTGGACCTTTTCGCATCCTTGCCAAACGAGGAGAAGTTGCCTACCAGTTGGAACTACCTCCGCACCTCTCCAGAGTTCACGATGTCTTCCACGTTTCTCAACTCAGGCGTTGCTTCTCGGATCCTATCCGTGAAGTGGACCACGAAACGCTTGATCTTCAAGATGATCTTACATATCGAGAGTACCCCATTCGTATCCTCGATCAAGCCGAACGTACCACCCGGCGTCATAATATCAAATTTCTCAAAGTTCAATGGTCGCACCATTCTGA
>NW_021270980.1:0-1248 GCF_002162155.2 Triticum dicoccoides
AATTACATGGGCCTGGCCCAATAATAAGGTGACGCAGCACCTAAAATAGCCTCGGGACGAAATTTATGAAGTGGCATCTTGTATATTTCGTCCAAGGCTTCATGCACCCATTATGGTGGCTTCAAAGTCCTGAAATCATCACTTGTAACTCCGTTCTTGTTCCCCTTGCGCATGCCATCATCTCCATGCTTGTTCTTGCTCCAATGTTCATCCTTCTCCAAGCTAGGCCCTTCATTTGTAAGCAAAACAAATGTATCCAATTTAGGCAGCATCATATTCTCATGAACATTAGAATCATTACCAAGAAACGAAAGTACCTGGTAATTTAGTTGGCGTGCACGAGGTCTAGTAATTGGTCCAGTATGTATAGCAGCAGGGGCTGTGGGTGTAACAATTGTATTGATGTCCTCATCATCCTCCCCTTCTTGAAATGAAGTCGTCCTCGACGGAAGTTCATCTTCCTCACCCAAATAAGGCTTCAAATCTGCAATGTTAAAAGTGGGACTAACCCCAAAATCTGCAGGCAGCTCAAGTTTATATGCATTATCATTTATTTTCTCTAACACCTTAAAGGGACCATCAGCACGTGGCATTAACTTTGATTTGCGCAAATCAGGAAATCTATCCTTACGCAAATGTAACCAGACAAGATCTCCAGGTGCAAACACAACATGTTTTCTACCCTTATCTCCAGCAAGTTTATATTTAGCATTCATGCGCTCAATGTTTTCCTTAGTTAACTCATGCATTTTTAAAATCAATTCAGCACGTTGTTTAGCATCAAAATTAACCTTCTCCGAAGATGGAAGAGGCAACAAATCAATAGGTGCATGAGGTAGGAAACCATACACAACTTCAAAAGGGCACATCTTAGTAGTAGAATGCAATGAACGATTATAAGCAAATTCAATATGAGGCAAGCATTCCTCCCACATTTTCTTATTATTCTTCGAAACAGCCCTAAGCATAGTAGACAACGTTCTATTGACTACTTCAGTTTGTCCATCAGTTTGGGGGTGACAAGTAGTACTAAAAAGCAGTTTAGTCCCCAACTTAGCCCATAAACATCTCCAAAAGTGGCTAAGAAATTTAGTATCACGATCTGAAACAATAGTATTTGGCACACCATGCAAGCGAATAATTTCACGAAAGAACAAATCAGCAACATTAACAGCATCATCGCTTTTATGACATGGTATAAAGTGTGCCATTTTCGAGAATCTATCCACGACAACAAATATGCTATCC
>NW_021270981.1:0-1383 GCF_002162155.2 Triticum dicoccoides
GTCAATTAAAAAAAAGTATTAAAGGACATACATGGACAAGAAAATTCATGCAGAAAACAAACAAACTAAAAGCCTATGATAGGCAAAGTCAATTGTGCTTTTGAGATTTCAGAAATTTACCTGGCTGAGGCCTTAGATTAAACCAGAATTACAGAGAGATTACCAAGCCATTCATTCACATGGTTTCTTGTTTGGACGACATGAAATCCTTACAAAACTAAGCAAACTAGGAATAGAGGCATAGAAAAAGCTCGAGAGTTTTTCCTTGAAGTGGAACCCATCTATAAGGGTCTGGACAGGTCATGTGTTCACTACCGGACTCGCGGTCTATGCCTACGGCCAGGGGCCGTCGGCATAGGTCATTTGCCGTCGGCATAGATCTATGCCTATGGCTGCCGTCGGCATAGACCCGTCGGCGTAGATATCGTCAGCGTAGTCTTGTCAGACCGTCGGCGTAGTATAGCCGTCGGCATAGGGACCTACGCCGACGGCCGGGGTCAGCCGTCGGCGTAGTTTAGCCGTCGGCAGTGTTTTTCCGTCTGACGGCAATGGACGGCGCCGTCAAAAGCGCTGACGAGTCATGGGACGCCACGTGGCAGAGGTACGCCGACAGCTTGGCCGTCGGCATAGGTAGAAATCTATGCCGACGGCCTAGCCATCGGCGTACCTCTGCCAGGTGGCGTCCCGTGGTGCTCCTGGTGGCAGTGCTATGCCTATGGCAAAGCCGTCGGCATAGATGAAAATCTATGCCGACGGCATTGTTGTAGGCATAGATCTGCCACGTGGCAAGCCCTCGTAACTCCTCGGCTTATATATGCCGACGGCTTTGCCGTAGGCATAGTTATTTTTTTATTTTTTTTATTTTCCCTGTTTTCTCTTTTTCAATTCATTTGACAACATTTTAAAGCAAAATAATATGGAATTATGCAGAAATATGACAGTTCATCATCTAAACATACTCAAGTTCATCATCATCATCTAAACATAGTCAAGTTCATCATCATCATCTAAAGATCATCACCGGCGGAAGTTCATGAGCATAAAAGTAGTGCAAGACATGGAACATCATAAAAGTAGCAACATGAAAGGCATGGCACGACGGCCACATGCACGGAATCATCATCGACATCAAGCAAGACCACCTCCGCCAAAACCACCACCAAGACCACCTCCGCCAAAACCACCACCACCAAGACCACCTCCGCCAAAACCACCACCGCGACCACCATCACTCTACCAGATCGGAGTGACTGGGGTCGACGGAGCAGTAGTCGAGCCAGCGGTCCCCTACATGTTTCAGAAAAGATTCTAACGGTAAATATGATATGATAGTGTTGAATGAACGAGAACTAGTTTGCCAGTAGTTAGGCAAATGTACTAACC
>NW_021270982.1:0-3513 GCF_002162155.2 Triticum dicoccoides
TCCTCCCATCCAAAAGCTAGAATTGCATTACGATCTGCTTGCTTCCGAGAAACCCGAACTTGAAAATGTTTGGGATAGTTATGTGATATTCTTCGAACTAAAAATTGTTTTTAGAAACAAACAAAAGTTAAAAAATATGCGATATCTAAATAACTGTTTTGTATGCAAGTTCTAGTGAAGCCTTCAACTATGTTTTTGACTGAAATGCATAAGATCCGAAAGAACGTCAGTCATGAGTTGATGGTGAGAACTTAAAGAGAAAGAATAAAATTGAAGGATGTAATGAGACTTACGTTCCTAGGGAAATTCGGGACTTACGCCACTCTTCAAAGTTGGATGCTTCTTTTGTGAGCAGGAAAAATATTGGAAGTAAAACTAAAAGAAGTAAAAGGCAGAAAGAAAATAAGACTAGAATGTCATATGAGTTATAGGATGTAGAGATGGTTGATAAAGTAAAGTGTAGTTCTTGGGAATTATGATAAATTTGTTGATCATTGATTCTTTGATATAATGCTTAAAAGTTGATCATGAGGATATCGACTTGATTGCATGTTAATATGAATCGTTGCAAGAAACTACAAACGGCCCAAATGACCAACAAACAATGAGGTTAAAATATTTGATGGAAACCTTGTGAAAGTTATAATATTTCTCATCAGTGTATTTCCTCTATATTGATTATTGTAAATTCATTTTAGAGTTTTGTATACTCTAGCCATTGCATATAAGTTAAAATGAGGTTGTTCATGAGAGAACAATAGTTATTCGATGTTCTGAACAAAAGGCCATACTCCTGTTCTGAATAGGATGTATGTTATGAATATTGATGATAAAATTGCACATCCATAACATTAACACTAAATGTTGCAAGACTAAAAGAATACCACATCTGTGTGGCATTGCATTTAGTCACATTGGAGAAACCAGCATGGAGAAAATTCCATAGTCATGGATTTTGAAGTCATCAGATTAAGAATCATCGGACACTTGCATTTTTTGTCCAATTAGTGAAGTAAACTTAAATATCGTTCACAGGTCATAAAGAAAGAACAACAAAATAACTGGAACATACATATTGTTGTAGTTCAATAAGTGTTGTTGCAAGCAGTGGTTTTACCTATCTTCAAGATTGACTCAAGTAGATATTTATATTTACTAAGACATAAATCTGGATCTTTTGAAAGGTTTCAAAAGGTTTTCCCAGAATGAATTAGAAATTATTGTAAGGAAAAAAAATTATGTTTCTACAATTTGATTGCAGAAAAGAATATTTGAATTACAAGATTAGTGAATGTTTGATGAGCTATGATTTTTTTTATCCCTTGCACCTCCCAGAACACTACTAAAAGTAGAGTGTTTTGAGTAGATGTAATCAAGCTATGTATGACATGGTGAGATCAAAGATGACAATAATCAATTTGCCTATATACTTTTAATGTGATGCTTTAGAGACTATGACTTTACACTGAAAAGGGTGCCATCAAAACTGTTGAAATAAGATCATATAAGATATGGAATGATAAGTGCTACTTTGTAGGTTATCCCAAAAGATTGGGTATTCCTCTATCACTACGCAGAGGCAAAGTGTTTTTCCTCATAGTGCGGAAATTTTGAAGAAAATATTTTCTCAGTGAGTGGGTGGACAGTGCAACTCAATGAGATTACAGAATCTTCATGATCAGTTCAAAGAAAAGAAACGCTAGAAGTGGTGCTAAAATTCTTACTGTGACTGATACAGAAGCCTCTACATGAGATATAGAGACTTCGATCGAACATGCAGTTGAACAATATAGGTTGGAAAAATTCGTGCAGATCTTCATGGTATGCAAATGAAATATTGTTGAACAAACAATGAACCTATAATACACAGAGAAGCATTGGTGGGCCCTGACTCCGGTAATTGACTATATGCCAAAGTAATTAATCCGAGATAGTATCCATATACACCATTCATGTTTAGAACTTGATGGACCTATAGAAGACTTAGAGTCTAAAGAATGGTAGTTATGTTTCGGTAAACCACGGCAATAATTCCCACTTATTTGAGCACCCTTCCTTCATCAATTCGTTGCCTACATCATCTCAAAATTATAGAAGCTCGGGAATGTGAGTTTGAAAGACAAAATGGTGCTATGCAAGTTTCTATTTAACCTTCTACAAAGACCGCATTTGTCGAATTTGATTCAACTAAGGTGGGAGAAACAAACACCCGCCAGCCATCTTTATGCAACAAAGTCACATGTCAGCCGATGGAACCGGTCTCATGTATGAGGACATGTAAAGTTGGTCCGTGCCGCTTCATCCCACAATACCGTTGAATCAAGAAAATACCAAGGAAGGAAGCAATCTTAATATCAATGCCCATAAACTCCTTTGTGTTCCACTCGTGATGTCTGATGTCTACAACGCAACCTTCTTCTTGTAGACGTTGTTGGGCCTCCAAGTGCAGAGGTTTGTAGGACAGTAGCTAATTTCCCTCAAGTGGATGACCTAAGGTTTATCAATCCGTGGGATGCGTAGGATGAAGATGGTCTCTCTCAACCAACCATGCAACCAAATAACATAGAGTCTCTTTTGTCCCCAACACACCCAACACAATGGCTAATTGTATAGGTCCACTTGTTCGGCAAAGAGATGGTGATACAAGTGCAATATGGATGGTAGATATAGGTTTTTGTAATCTGAAAATATAAGAACAGCAAGGTAATGACGACCCACAAGTATAGGGGATCTATCGTAGTCCTTTCGATAAGTAAGAGTGTCAAACCCAACGACGAGAAGAAGGAAATGATAAGCGGTTTTCAGCAAGGTATTCTCTGCAAGTACTAAAATAAGTGGTAACAGATAGTTTTGTGATAAGATAAATTGTAACGAGCAACAAGTAACGAAAGTAAATAAGGTGCAGCAAGGTGGACCAATCCTTTTTGTAGCAAAGGACAAGCCTCGACAAAATCTTATAACAGGAAAAGCGCTCCCGAGGACACATGGGAATATCATCAAGCTAGTTTTCATCACGCTCATATGATTCGCGTTTGGTACTTTGATAATTTGATATGTGGGTGGACCGGTGCTTGGGTTCTATTCTTACTTGAACAAGCATCCCACTTATGATTAACCTCTATTGCAAGCATCCGCAACTACAACAAAAGTATTAAGGTAAACCTAATCATAGCATGAAACATATGGATCCAAATGAGCCCCTTACGAAGCAACACATAAACTAAGGTTTAAGCTTCTGTCACTCTAGCAACCCATCATCTACTTATTACTTCCCAATGCCTTCCTCTAGGCCCAAATAATGGTGAAGTGTTATGTAGTCGATGTTCACATAACACCGCTAGAGGCTAGACAACATACATCTTATCAAAATATCGAACGAATACCAAATTCACATGACTACTAATAGCAAGACTTCTCCCTTGTCCTCAGGAACAAACGTAACTACTCACAAAGCATATTCATGCTCATAATCAGAGGGGTAATAATATGCATAAAGAATATGAACATATGATC
>NW_021270983.1:0-1569 GCF_002162155.2 Triticum dicoccoides
CCAAATAAGGCTTCAAATCTGCAATGTTAAAAGTGGGACTAACCCCAAAATCTGCAGGCAGCTCAAGTTTATATGCATTATCATTTATTTTCTCTAACACCTTAAAGGGACCATCAGCCCGTGGCATGAGCTTTGATTTGCGCAAATCAGGAAATCTATCCTTACGCAAATGTAACCAAACAAGATCTCCAGGTGCAAACACAACATGTTTTCTACCCTTATCTCCAGCAAGTTTATATTTGGCATTCATACGCTCAATGTTTTCCTTAGTTAACTCATGCATTTTTAAAATCAATTCAGCACGTTGTTTAGCATCAAAATTAACCTTCTCCGAAGATGGAAGAGGCAACAAATCAATAGGTGCACGAGGTAGGAAACCATACACAACTTCAAAAGGGCACATCTTAGTAGTAGAATTCAATGAACGATTATAAGCAAATTCAATATGAGGCAAGCATTCCTCCCACATTTTCTTATTACTCTTCAAAACAGCCCTAAGCATAGTAGACAATGTTCTATTGACTACTTCAGTTTGGCCATCAGTTTGGGGGTGACAAGTAGTACTAAAAAGCAGTTTAGTCCCCAACTTAGCCCATAAACATCTCCAAAAGTGGCTAAGAAATTTAGTATCACGATCTGAAACAATAGTATTTGGCACACCATGCAAGCGAATAATTTCACGAAAGAACAAATCAGCAACATTAATAGCATCATCACTTTTATGACATGGTATAAAGTGTGCCATTTTCGAGAATCTATCCACGACAACAAATATGCTATCCCTCCCCTTCTTTGTTCGAGGTAAACCTAAAACAAAGTCCATAGATATATCCTCCCAAGGAACACTAGGTACAGGCAAAGGCATATATAAACCATAAGGATTGAGTCGTGACTTAGCTTTTTGACATGTAGTGCATCGAGCAATAAAACGCTCAACATCCCGTCTCATCTTTGGCCAAAAGAAATGTGTAGCAAGTACGTCCTCCGTCTTCTTCACGCCAAAGTGTCCCATTAATCCTCCTCCATGCGCCTCCTGCAACAACAAAAGACGAACGGAGCTAGCTGGAATGCACAGCTTGTTAGCACGAAACACAAATCCATCATTAACAACAAACTTGTTCCACATTCTTCCTTCTTTACAATTCTGCATTACATCTTTCAAATCAGCATCATGCACATATTGATCTTTGATGGTCTCCAAACCAAATATTTTGAAGTCAAGTTGTGAAAGCATAGTATAGCGACGAGACAATGCATCAGCAATAACATTTTCTTTTCCCTTCTTGTGTTTAATGACATAAGGGAAAGTCTCAATGAATTCAACCCATTTAGCATGTCTACGATTCAGTTTAGCTTGACTTTTAATATGTTTCAAAGATTCATGATCAGAATGTATAACAAATTCTTTGGGCCATAAATAATGTTGCCATGTTTCTAAAGTCCGAACAAGAGCATATAATTCTTTATCATAAGTAGAATAATTCAGACTAGGCCCACTCAATTTTTCAGAAAAGTATGCAACAGGTTTGCCATCTTGTAATAACACACCTCCTAATCCAATTCCACTAG
>NW_021270984.1:0-1735 GCF_002162155.2 Triticum dicoccoides
TCAAGTGGTTCCGGACTCCGGCAGGCGGCCCCCCACTAAGATGGGCAAGCCTACCGTGCCGGTGACCTCCGTCCAACCGGAGGCACCGGATAATTTGCTGGAGGTGCTTAACGGCACCTCCATCGACGAGGAGCACCGCACTATTATGAGTGCGGTGATCCAGAAGGTTCAGTCCGCCAAGAGCAGACTGACTGAAGCCTGTGCCAGCCTTCTAACATGCTTTGAGGTACGTATTTAAAATATATGAAAATATTACCGCATAGATAGTTGCCCCTGATGCTTTGTTTGGCGTTCATAAAGAAAAGCCGAATATAGGATCAAAATAACATTCGCAGGAGTCTAATACTAGTATGTCGATATGCGTATGCAGGCTTCGCTGCTGACCTCTGCCGCACTGACTGCGGAGGTCGATTCGCTGAAGCAGAACCTCAAGCGGTCCGAGAAAGAGCTCGGCCTTGCCAAGAAGCAGCTCGAGGAGAATCAAGGTAAGTAATGCCTTGTCTATATGTGTATATATAAAAAAGATGCAGTTGCAAAAATGATAGGATCGTTATGAATGTGCTAGGGGCCACAACCGAGGTGGCAACCCTGAAGCAAGCGCTGTCCGAGGCCGAAAGCAAGGCGGCCACGGAGCGCACCGAGCGGGAGAAACAGGAGGCACGGGTTGGTGAGGTGCAACAAGAGCTCTAGGCTCTCGTGAAGAAGCATGAGATTTTGGAGCTTAACTTGAAGACTCGAGAGTCCGAGCTTGCTGCGGCCCTCGGGAGCACCAAGTATGCCAAGGCCGAAGCCCAAAAAGCCCTCCAGGAAATTGAGGCGATGAAGAAGATAGCAGCGGGTAAGGCATTCATTATGCAAAGCAAGCATGTGAAAGTAAATTACTTGTTACTTACCCGAGTCTGGAGCTCTCCAGGAGCATTCGCAGATTTGCCCCGCAACATGTCGGATGCCGCAAAGTACTACCAAGCCGAGGAAGGGAGCTCGATGGAGAAGGTGTTCTGGTCTTAGTATACTGAGGCCGAGCACCCGGTGCCCTTGAGCGACCAGCTGAAGCAATTGGTCGAGCTCCATAAGGCGGCCGAACAGGCCATGAAGGGTCTTATAGTCCGGCTATGGCCTGGAGAGGCCATGCCCGGGAGCTACTTCGGGCTGGTGAGGCGGCTGGTGGATGCCTATCCTTGGCTTGAAGTCATCAAGCGCTCCGTCTGCATCGAGGGCGCCCGCAGGGCGCTTGCCCGTGTTAAAGTACACTGGGGCAAGATGGATGCTGAGAAGCTGGTGAAGGACGGACCACCGCAGGGCAAGGAGCATCGCCACCCCGAGATGTATTATGAGGGTGTCCTGAAGGGTGCCCGCCTTATGGCGGATGAGTGTTCCAAGGATGTAATTTTTGAGTGAACTTGCTCGTGTGATCCTACATTCATGAAAACTTGTTCATATGCGCTATGCAACGCTTGTTTGGATTTAAAATATTACCTTCTGTGCGGCTGTTTATCAAATCTGAGAGATGGCCAGTCGTTAGCTTCTGCCCCCATGCCACGAGTGCTGGGGTGTTCGGGTAAATCTGAGCACTCTGTTTCCCATTCTTGGGTCCTTCGAGGGAGGTGCTCAGCGCAAAGAACCAGGCAGTCAGACTATAATGCTTTATCACTCTCACTTAGCCAGAGAATTCTATAATTTTAAATTTTGGCGAAGCCCCTAGTATTCGGAAGACCGAGTTCGGGGCGCTATACAC
>NW_021270985.1:0-1279 GCF_002162155.2 Triticum dicoccoides
CCAGATCAAGATCTCCTTAGATGCAAGAGAGAGTGGTGAGGTTATTTGGTCAAAAGCAGAAACTTGCTAGTGTGATTTTAGCAGAATTTCAATTCTGGACAGGGAATAAATGACATTATTTCATGAACCAAAAATGATCCAAAAGGTGCATGCTCCTGGACTTAAGGGTTTAACATGGGGGACTACAAGTAGGAGAAATAATCAAGGGTTAAAGAGCAAGTAAAAACATGGTTGCTGTACAAACCATCAAGTTGGTCCAGAATGAAGATGAGGTTGATTCACTCAAATTTTTCAAAGAACATAAATAGGTTTTTGCACAAAGTGAAATAATAGGCTCCTACTGACCTCCCCTAATTTTGGTAGAAGTTTTAAAGAAATATTTAAATAGGTTGTAGTGCAAAATGCACTCTGGACCAGAGAAGAAAAATTGAGTGTAGGGCTCAAAATATTTCATGAATGAAATATACTTTTGCATAAAAGTGATTTAAAAACATCACATGACATCTCCAAATTTTTGTGGGAATTTTAAGTGAATTTATCAAATGGTTGTAGTTCAAATAAGGCCATTTAACCTGAAAAATCCATTTTTCAAGAAAACAATGATCAAGCAACTAAATTAGTTAATTAGTTATACTGGATAAGGGAAAGTTTTTCTTGAGAGGTTAAACAAGTCCAATAACACATTTGAAAAGTTTTCTCTCTGGGAAAAGCTCATAATAACAGGGAAGGAAATGATTTAAAAATCAAAATGGAGCTCAAAAATTCAAAGTTTTAAATCCTGGCAAAATTTTATTCCATTAAGACAAGGCCAAATTTTTGGGGTGTCACAATACTAACCCCCTTAAGAAAAATCTCGTCCTCGAGATTTGCTAAAAGCGGTGTTAAGAAAATAATTACGAAATGACGATGTGGCTACAGTGAGAGGGCAATAAGTGGTGAAAAACCACAGTGCGAAAACTGGTGCTGCGTGGAAGAGCCTACGGTTCGGGACAAAACGGGTGGTTTCTATGCTGGATAAAGAATAACTCCCAAATTTAGATATACGCTGGTCGTACCCGAGAGTATAGTGCTCTCTCTGGCTGACAGGTGGACCTGGGGTCCACTGTCAGTCTCTTCTTCTCCCTCTGGCTCTTTCTTCTTCCTCTCTCCCGCGCGCTTTCTCCACCGGTGACGCCTAGTGTGTAGGGCATCTAGGCCGTACCGTGGTAGTGCACGGCGTGCTAGCTGCTGGTGCAGCATGCACTCACCTCGCGGGCCAGCGCGCTGTCGGCACTGCTCG
>NW_021270986.1:0-2015 GCF_002162155.2 Triticum dicoccoides
CATTCTACTACTAAGATGTGCCCTTTTGAAGTTGTGTATGGTTTCCTACCTCGTGCACCTATTGATTTGTTGCCTCTTCCATCTTCGGAGAAGGTTAATTTTGATGCTAAAGAACGTGCTGAATTGATTTTAAAAATGCATGAGCTAACTAAGGAAAACATTGAGCGTATGAATGCTAAATATAAACTTGCTGGAGATAAGGGTAGAAAACATGTTGTGTTTGCACCTGGAGATCTTGTTTGGTTACATTTGCGTAAGGATAGATTTCCTGATTTGCGCAAATCAAAGCTAATGCCACGTGCTGATGGTCCCTTTAAGGTGTTAGAGAAAATAAATGATAATGCATATAAACTTGAGCTGCCTGCAGATTTTGGGGTTAGTTCCACTTTTAACATTGCAGATTTGAAGCCTTATTTGGGTGAGAAAGATGAACTTCCGTCGAGGACGACTTCGTTTCAAGAAGGGGAGGATGATGAGGACATCAATACAATTGTTACACCCACAGCCCCTGCTGCTATACATACTGGACAAATTACTAGAGCTCGTGCACGCAACCTAAATTACCAGGTACTTTCGTTTCTTGGTAATGATTCTAATGTTCATGAGAATATGATGCTGCCTAAATTGGATACATTTGTTTTGCTTACAAATGAAGGGCCTAGCTTGGAGAAGGATGAACATTGGAGCAAGAACAAGCATGGAGATGATGGCATGCGCAAGGGGAACAAGAACGGAGTTACAAGTGATGATTTCAGGACTTTGAAGCCACCATAATGGGTGCATGAAGCCTTGGACGAAATATACAAGATGTCACTTCATAAATTTCGTCCCGAGGCTATTTTAGGTGCTGCGTCACCTTTTTATTGGGCCAGGCCCATGTAATTTCGAAATACATAAGTATAGGCTATTTTTAGAGTCCGTATGTGTGGGGAAACAAGAGATAGGGTTGATTTCGGACCCCTCCACCAAGGGCCACGAAATTCCCCCCCCCCCCTCTTCCTCCATATATACAGCCCTTAGGGCATCGTTTAGACTTTGGGATTTGTTTAGTTAAAAGTTAGCCATTGCAACTTCGTGTATTTCGTTTGTGTCCAACGACCAGACCAAGACCGCTTCCGGATCCGCACCATCATCAATACTTCATATATATTTGCAATATTCAGATTGCTTTATCATATTCTTGCTCGTTCTTCGATTGCTTGCAAGAATAGACCTTCGTGGTCAGGCTGACCGTGCTTCCAGCATCGTCAGTAACCTCAGGAGATTGGTTTAGCGATTGCTAAGGCGCAACGTCGTGCACGTTTGTAGTCGGATCGTCAAAGTCGTCTCCACCAAATCGATAGTTATCATCTCATCAAAAGATCGGGACCCTCGCCTCTATCACTTTTAATCTAAACAAAACCCAAAGTCTAAACGGTGCCCTAAGGGCTGTATATATGGAGGAAGAGAGGGAGAATTTCGTGGCCCTTGGTGGAGGGGTCCGAAATCAACCCTATCTCTTGTTTCCTCACACATACGGACTCTAAAAATAGCATATACTTATGTATTTCGAAATTACATGGGCCTGGCCCAATAAAAAGGTGACGCAGCACCTATAATAGCCTCTGGACGAAATTTATGAAGTGACATCTTGTATATTTCGTCCAAGGCTTCATGCACTCGTTATGGTGGCTTCAAAGTCCTGAAATCATCACTTGTAACTCTGTTCTTGTTCCCCTTGCGCATGCCATCATCTCCATGCTTGTTCTTGCTCCAATGTTCATCCTTGTCCAAGCTAGGCCCTTCATTTGTAAGCAAAACAAATGTATCCAATTTAGGCAACATCATATTCTCATGAACATTAGAATCATTACCAAGAAACGAAAGTACCTGGTAATTTAGTTGGCGTGCGCGAGCTCTAGTAATTGGTCCAGTATGTATAGCAGCAGGGGCTGTGGGTGTAACAATGGTATTGATGTCCTCATCATCCTCCCCTTCTTGAAATGAAGTCGTCCTCGACGGAAGCTCATCTTCCT
>NW_021270987.1:0-1735 GCF_002162155.2 Triticum dicoccoides
TCAAGTGGTTCCGGACTCCGGCAGGCGGCCCCCCACTAAGATGGGCAAGCCTACCGTGCCGGTGACCTCCGTCCAACCGGAGGCACCGGATAATTTGCTGGAGGTGCTTAACGGCACCTCCATCGACGAGGAGCACCGCACTATTATGAGTGCGGTGATCCAGAAGGTTCAGTCCGCCAAGAGCAGACTGACTGAAGCCTGTGCCAGCCTTCTAACATGCTTTGAGGTACGTATTTAAAATATATGAAAATATTACCGCATAGATAGTTGCCCCTGATGCTTTGTTTGGCGTTCATAAAGAAAAGCCGAATATAGGATCAAAATAACATTCGCAGGAGTCTAATACTAGTATGTCGATATGCGTATGCAGGCTTCGCTGCTGACCTCTGCCGCACTGACTGCGGAGGTCGATTCGCTGAAGCAGAACCTCAAGCGGTCCGAGAAAGAGCTCGGCCTTGCCAAGAAGCAGCTCGAGGAGAATCAAGGTAAGTAATGCCTTGTCTATATGTGTATATATAAAAAAGATGCAGTTGCAAAAATGATAGGATCGTTATGAATGTGCTAGGGGCCACAACCGAGGTGGCAACCCTGAAGCAAGCGCTGTCCGAGGCCGAAAGCAAGGCGGCCACGGAGCGCACCGAGCGGGAGAAACAGGAGGCACGGGTTGGTGAGGTGCAACAAGAGCTCTAGGCTCTCGTGAAGAAGCATGAGATTTTGGAGCTTAACTTGAAGACTCGAGAGTCCGAGCTTGCTGCGGCCCTCGGGAGCACCAAGTATGCCAAGGCCGAAGCCCAAAAAGCCCTCCAGGAAATTGAGGCGATGAAGAAGATAGCAGCGGGTAAGGCATTCATTATGCAAAGCAAGCATGTGAAAGTAAATTACTTGTTACTTACCCGAGTCTGGAGCTCTCCAGGAGCATTCGCAGATTTGCCCCGCAACATGTCGGATGCCGCAAAGTACTACCAAGCCGAGGAAGGGAGCTCGATGGAGAAGGTGTTCTGGTCTTAGTATACTGAGGCCGAGCACCCGGTGCCCTTGAGCGACCAGCTGAAGCAATTGGTCGAGCTCCATAAGGCGGCCGAACAGGCCATGAAGGGTCTTATAGTCCGGCTATGGCCTGGAGAGGCCATGCCCAGGAGCTACTTCGGGCTGGTGAGGCGGCTGGTGGATGCCTATCCTTGGCTTGAAGTCATCAAGCGCTCCGTCTGCATCGAGGGCGCCCGCAGGGCGCTTGCCCGTGTTAAAGTACACTGGGGCAAGATGGATGCTGAGAAGCTGGTGAAGGACGGACCACTGCAGGGCAAGGAGCATCGCCACCCCGAGATGTATTATGAGGGTGTCCTGAAGGGTGCCCGCCTTATGGCGGATGAGTGTTCCAAGGATGTAATTTTTGAGTGAACTTGCTCGTGTGATCCTACATTCATGAAAACTTGTTCATATGCGCTATGCAACGCTTGTTTGGATTTAAAATATTACCTTCTGTGCGGCTGTTTATCAAATCTGAGAGATGGCCAGTCGTTAGCTTCTGCCCCCATGCCACGAGTGCTGGGGTGTTCGGGTAAATCTGAGCACTCTGTTTCCCATTCTTGGGTCCTTCGAGGGAGGTGCTCAGCGCAAAGAACCAGGCAGTCAGACTATAATGCTTTATCACTCTCACTTAGCCAGAGAATTCTATAATTTTAAATTTTGGCGAAGCCCCTAGTATTCGGAAGACCGAGTTCGGGGCGCTATACAC
>NW_021270988.1:0-2575 GCF_002162155.2 Triticum dicoccoides
CGGAGCCGTCCTCACGGTCTACTTCTTCACCCTCTCCTTCTTGCACCGACATTGGGTCATCGGAGCCATGTAAATCATAGCCAGCTGCTTCTTCACCCTCTCCTTCCAGACCATCGTTGTCGTTGAGAAACATCAACGAGGAGACGACATCACTTCCTTGTGCGATTATGTCCCTCAACAACGCTTCTTGTGCTTCGTCTCGGGGGGTGTCCATAGTTTCTACAAATATTTACAACATGGCAATTATTATTCAAACATGACATATATGGATATATTAGTGGCAAACGTAGAACTAGCTAGCTAATCACAATAAGGAATCATATTAGTGGCCTCGACGCTGCTTCTCGAGGGTTTGGGGTGGCCTCGACAATGCTTCAAGGGTTAGGGGGTGGCCTCGAGAACGCTTCAAGCTAGGAGGGGGTAATATCGACCCCCCCACGTGTTGTTATCCTCGATGGCAACAATACAATACGTGCCTTGCTGCCACTACTGTCACTGGGAAAGGACACCGCAAGATTAAACCCAAAGCTAAGCACTTCTCCCATTGCAAGAAAGATCAATCTAGTAGGCCAAACCAAACTGATAATTCGAAGAGACTTGCAAAGATAACCAATCATACATAAAAGAATTCAGAGAAGATTCCAATATTGTTCATAGATAATCTTGGTCATAAACCCATAATTCATCGGTCTCAACAAACACACCGTAAAAAGATGATTACATCGAATAGATCTTCACGAGAGAGGGGGAGAACATTGTATTGAGATCCAAAAAGAGAAAAGAAGCCATCTAGCTACTAACTATGGACCCGAAGGTCTGAAGTAAACTACTCACACTTCATCGGAGGGGCTATGGTGTTGATGTAGAAGCCCTCCGTGATGGATGCCCCCTCCGGCAGAGCTCCGGAACAGCCCCCAAGATGGGATCTCGTGGGTACAGAAGGTTGCGGTGGTGAAATTAGGTTTTTGGCTCCGTATCTGAACATTTGGGGTACGTAGGTATATATAGGAGGAAGGAGTACGTCGGTGGAGCAATAGGGGGCCCACGAGGGTGGAGGGTGCGCCCTGGGGGGTAGGCGCGCCCCCCTACCTCGTGACCTCCTCTTTTGTTTCTTGACGTAGGGTCAAAGTCTCCTGGATCTTGTTCGTTCCAAAAATCACGTTCCCGAAGGTTTCATTCCGTTTGGACTCCGTTTGATATTCCTTTTTTGCGAAACTCTGAAATAGGCAAAAAACAGCAATTCTGTGCTGGGCCTCCGGTTAATAGGATAGTCCCAAAAATAATATAAAAGTGAATAATAAAGCCCAATAATGTCCAAAACAGTAAATAATATAGCATGGAGCAATAAAAAATTAAAGATACGTTGGAGACGTATCAGTAGTCCATATTAAAATATCTAAAAGGACTTATATTTGGGAACAAAGGGAGTACTTCAGTTGTCAATTGCATGACACATGTAGGCAAGCTTGTTGGCAAACACATCATAATCAAGGTAATTTAAGTACTTCGTGTTCAGTAATCTAAGCGTGTCTCCATCACGTCGCGGTCGCGTACTACATGATGCATATCATGTAATATTGGACGGTAACACAACATTTTAAGAGACAATATTTCCATGTCTGCAGGAAAGATGCAGCTAGCTCATTATCCACTAGAGCCGTTCGGCGACACAGGAAACATACACATGATGACTTAGTAGGCTCTTGTTATGTCTCAAATTAAGGAAAATGAATATACCACTTCATGAAAAATATCCATTTGTTCAAATGCAATGAACGGTTACTACCGAACTTAGAAAAACCAGGCCATAGGCCCGTTTTATAGATGAAGCACCAACCAATAAAAAAAGAGTACAAGATAACAAAGAAAACAACAATAATCTGTTGGGCTCACAGCATAAAATGATCCAACCGGAAGAAAAGAGCAGAAGGGTCTAGCCGATGCAACACGCCGTGAAGTTTGGCCATGATATTGTCGCGGATGCCGTGATCCTTGGCTTTAACCAGCAACCACCACTATTTCAAGAAGACAATGCATTAGGTGAAGTAGAGGTTCGCGCGCAATCAAAAGTTTGTTGCAGATACTGAATAAGGTCCAGGTGAGGCATCTCCTCCCATCCGATGTTTGAATATCATCGCAATTAAGCCGCTGCATCACCCCACAACTTCCTTGACGCAACTCCACAGGAACTGAGCTGCCACGCACTGAGAATAGAATGTGGGCGACTGTCCACAATGAATAATGAGCCTAGCCAATCGCTAGGGCCATTTCGTTTCCTAACTTCTCTGCTCGGTGGTAGCAGATCCCGAGAATATGTATTGCTAATGGAAACATCTCAACCGCACAAATGCAGGACCCGCATGTACAGGCATATCGCTCGTACCATTTACAAAACAATTACAACATTCTAAGCAGCATTATACAAAAGCGGACTCCACCTGATAGAACCATGTTTTCGAACCGCCGCTTAGATGAGCGGCCTAGAATCTATGTGTGCGGGCCGCTGCATGCTCCAATGAGTCAGATTTTTTTAGAAAAGGACAAGACCCCCGGCATCTGCATCTGGACGATGCAT
>NW_021270988.1:2846-5058 GCF_002162155.2 Triticum dicoccoides
TGCTTGGTCGACGCTACGTACCATACATACGTATAGAGAGGACTAGCTAGACACGCTAGCTAGCTAGTAAGCAAACAGAAGATCGTCATGAACATATATGCATACAGAGAGAAGTGATATCGACCACCTCTCCTTCTTCGAGAGATTGGTCGAACAACAAGTTCTCGTATATCTATCCGACACTACCGGCTACATATATACAATAATTATCTTTTACAAATATATAATCTCCTAAAATACGGACGCGTGGTCCACATAGTATTCTCCGTCTTCAGCGATCACGTGGTCAAGAAAGAATGCCGCCAATTCCTCTTGAATTGCTCGCATGCGATCTGGTGCTAGGAGTTCATCCCGCATCCGAAACATCTAATTTTAAGAAGGGGGTCAATACATATATATATATATATATATGAATGAATGAAACTCAACACAAATGATGGTAATAAAATAAAATTGTGAATATTGTTATTTACGCACTTCATATTGTTTGTCGGAGTAGCCCCGCTCACAGGTCGTGTGGCGGATGGACTTGCAAATGTAGTATCCACAGAAATCATTCCCTTGTTCCTGCCACAACCACTTTACAAGAAATAGAGGTCAATCAAACTGATAATTAGCAAGCATGCTAAATGGTATTGATGAAACTAGCGCTTGAATCACTAGGAGATGCCTGGAATATGCTACTATATAGTACTTACTTTCGGGTGCCTAAATTGCAGCTTCTTCGGTAGTCGCGTAGCTTTTTTGGTGAATTTTCTCCAAGCCCTGCCATACAAAGAAAACAATTACTTGATATCAGAAATGAACAAAGTTGCTGATATGATGGATAATGATCGATTTAACTTACTTCTTGAGCATTTCAGTCATGTTCGCATACTCCTTGGGATCTTTTCGCTTGGAGTCTAAGACAGTTACTACTCCCTTCTCAAGCTTAATCTCTAGGAGAATATAGTGGTAGCTGCGCACACATGCATAACTCATCAATATCACATTACTATAACCTGGACTAATAAGGAAACCGAATATGCCACAAGACAGTAACACTCACTTGAAGTTGTAAGGAAAGAGTATTATATCTTTGTGTTCATTTATTTCCAACGATCGTAGCAAGTTGGCCTCGGTTTCTTGGGCACGATATTGAACCTCAGTTGCATCTATGAGATACGATGTTAATGAACCCAATATCTCCCACTTGTCTTTTCTTCAATTCGGCGATCTTCAATCTTCATAATATAGTGAGGATAATTATAAATACATGCAAATGAAAGGGCTGAGTTATATAGAGAGACTTAATGACGGAAGTAGTACTACTTACAGATAGTAGGAGGTGACCGTTGCTTTATCGATGGCCAATTGATTGAAAAACTGATAGAACTCCTCAAATGGAATAGGCAACAGTTCAATTCCAAGGAGGTCATGCTCCTTTTTAACTCTCACATACAAAGTACTCCTCCCCTCAGACTCTTTGCAGGTTTTCATGTACCAATCATGCAATCTTCGCATCATCATTGATAGAGAACTTTCATCTTTGACGAGAGGCTTCCCGTACTCGTATCTTTGTATCTGCACCTCCAAGATATCATAATGTACATCGTCGGGCAGGTAATCTGCAGGATTGCCATAACCGGGCACCATCCTCGGATCGACGATGTCGCTAGCAGGCACCTTGAGCGAGGGGCACGATTGCTTCGCTTGTTCGCCGAGCTGGGCAATTTGTTTCCCAGCTCGTCGTTCTTTCATCCTTTGATCACTTTTAGTACTTCCCGACCTCTCCGCTTTGGCAAATGCCTTTCCAATAATGCGCTCATAGTTGCCTTTCGGCGGAGACTTGGGTGGTTTTGTCAGGGCAGCCAGAGTGCGCTTCGCTTTCACCGGATCTACCTTCTCCTCCGGAGGTGGATGTCTCTTTGCTTTCAACCCTTGAAACCAGTCATCCACTTCGGTCTGCGCGATCTTCGCGTTTTCCTCCTCGCTCCTCTCGTACGGTAACTTCTCTGGAGTCTTCAAAGAAGGACCGAATCTGTATCTCCTCCCGCCTTTGGCTGTACTGCTAGACGCCGGCAGAGTAGACGGAGCGGATGTCTTCTTTCCTTGCTTACGAGGCGGAGGAGAAGGACTGCGACGCGCCGGAGCAGCCGGAGCGGCGGCGGGTCTCTTCCGCCCTTGCTGACGAGGCGGAGAAGGAGGAGGCTGGCTGCTCGGGCGCGCCGGC
>NW_021270989.1:0-1138 GCF_002162155.2 Triticum dicoccoides
TTTGTGTGCAAAGAGGCATTATTTTCATTCGAGGACATGCCTTCCTCTTTGCCTCCTGCTGTCACTAACATTTTGCAGGAGTTCGCTGACGTCTTTCCACAAGACGTGCCACCGGGATTACCGCCTATTCGAGGGATTGAGCATCAGATTGACTTAATTCCCGGTGCTTCACTGCCAAACCGTGCACCATACCGTACCAATCCAGAGGAGACGAAGGAGATTATGCGTCAAGTACAAGAGCTTCTCGACAAAGGTTATATACGCGAATCCCTTAGTCCTTGGGCTGTTCCTATTATTCTAGTGCCGAAAAAGGATGGTACATCACGTATGTGTGTTGATTGTAGAGGCATTAATAATATTACTATTCGTTATCGTCATCCTATTCCTAGGCTAGATGATATGCTTGATGAATTGAGTGGCTCTACAATATTCTCCAAAGTTGATTTACGTAGTGGATACCATCAAATTCGTATGAGATTGGGAGATGAATGGAAAACAGCATTCAAAACTAAGTTTGGATTATATGAGTGGTTAGTCATGCCTTTTGGGTTAACTAATGCACCTAGTACTTTCATGAGATTAATGAACGAAGTTTTACGTGCTTTCATTGGACGATTCGTGGTAGTTTACTTTGATGACATATTGATTTATAGAAGATCTTTGGAAGAACATTTGGAACATTTACGTGCTGTTTTTATTGCTCTACGTGATGCACGTTTGTTTGGTAACCTTGGGAAGTGCACCTTTTGCACCGACCGAGTATCTTTTCTTGGCTATGTTGTTACTCCACAGGGAATTGAAGTTGATAAAGCCAAGATTGAAGCTATTGAGAGTTGGCCGCAACCCAAAACGGTCACACAAGTGAGGAGTTTTCTTGGCCTCGCTGGATTCTATAGGCGTTTTGTGAGAGATTTCAGCACCATTGCTACACCTCTCAATGAGCTTACAAAGAAAGATGTGCCTTTTCTTTGGGGTACCGCACAGGAAGAAGCCTTCACGGTATTGAAAGATAAGTTGACACATGCTCCTTTACTCCAACTTCCTGATTTTAATAAGACTTTTGAGCTTGAATGTGATGCTAGTGGAATTGGATTAGGAGGTGTGTTATTACAAGATGGCAAACCTGTTGCATACTTTT
>NW_021270990.1:0-1096 GCF_002162155.2 Triticum dicoccoides
CCGGACTCCGATCCAGCAAAGTGTCGGGGAAGAGTTTCGTCAGCACGACGGCGTGGTGACGATCTTGATGAACTACAGCAGCAGGGCTTCACCTAAACTCCGCTACAGTATTATCGAGGTATATGGTGGCAGGGGGCACCGCACACGGCTAAAGAATAGATCACGTGGATCAACTTGTCTCTATGGGGTGCCCCCTGCCCCTGTATATAAAGGATGGAGGAGGAGGAGGCCGGCCAAGGCAAAGGTGCGGCCAGGATAGGGAGTCCTACTAGGACTCCAAGTCCTAGTAGGAGTCCACCAAGAGGGGAGGAAGGGAGAAGGAATAGGAGGAGAAGGAGAGGTGGCCGGCCCCCTTTTCCCTAGTCCAATTCGGACTAGAGGGGAGGGGGGGCGCAGCCTTTTTCTCCTCTTCCCACTAAAGCCCATCAAGGCCCAATAATCTTCCCCGTATTCCCGTAACCCCCCGGTACTCCGGAAAATACCCGAATCACTTGGAACCTTTCCGAACTCCGAATATAGTCGTCCAATATATCGATCTTTACGTCTCGACCATTTCGAGACTCCTCGTCATGTCCCCGATCTCATCCGGGACTCCGAACTCCTTCGGTACATCAAAACTCATAAACTCATAATATAACTGTCATCGAAACCTTAAGCGTGCGGACCCTACGGGTTCGAGAACAATGTAGACATGACCAAGACACGTTTCTGGTCAATAACCAATAGCGGGACCTGGATGCCCATATTGGCTCCTACATATTCTACGAAGATCTTTATCGGTCAGACCGCATAACGACATACGTTGTTCCCTTTGTCATCGGTATGTTACTTGCCCGAGATTTGATCGTCGGTATCCAATACCTAGTTCAATCTCGTTACCGGCAAGTCTCTTTACTCGTTCCGTAATACATCATCTCACAACTAACATATTAGTTGCAGTGCTTGCAAGGCTTATGTGATGTGCATTACCGAGAGGGCCCAGAGATACCTCTCCGACAATCGGAGTGACAAATCCTAATCTCGAAATACGCCAACCCAACATCTACCTTTGGAGACACCTGTAATGCTCCTTTATAATCACCCAGTTACGTTGTGA
>NW_021270991.1:0-3514 GCF_002162155.2 Triticum dicoccoides
TCCTCCCATCCAAAAGCTAGAATTGCATTACGATCTGCTTGCTTCCGAGAAACCCGAACTTGAAAATGTTTGGGATAGTTATGTGATATTCTTCGAACTAAAAATTGTTTTTAGAAACAAACAAAAGTTAAAAAATATGCGATATCTAAATAACTGTTTTGTATGCAAGTTCTAGTGAAGCCTTCAACTATGTTTTTGACTGAAATGCATAAGATCCGAAAGAACGTCAGTCATGAGTTGATGGTGAGAACTTAAAGAGAAAGAATAAAATTGAAGGATGTAATGAGACTTACGTTCCTAGGGAAATTCGGGACTTACGCCACTCTTCAAAGTTGGATGCTTCTTTTGTGAGCAGGAAAAATATTGGAAGTAAAACTAAAAGAAGTAAAAGGCAGAAAGAAAATAAGACTAGAATGTCATATGAGTTATAGGATGTAGAGATGGTTGATAAAGTAAAGTGTAGTTCTTGGGAATTATGATAAATTTGTTGATCATTGATTCTTTGATATAATGCTTAAAAGTTGATCATGAGGATATCGACTTGATTGCATGTTAATATGAATCGTTGCAAGAAACTACAAACGGCCCAAATGACCAACAAACAATGAGGTTAAAATATTTGATGGAAACCTTGTGAAAGTTATAATATTTCTCATCAGTGTATTTCCTCTATATTGATTATTGTAAATTCATTTTAGAGTTTTGTATACTCTAGCCATTGCATATAAGTTAAAATGAGGTTGTTCATGAGAGAACAATAGTTATTCGATGTTCTGAACAAAAGGCCATACTCCTGTTCTGAATAGGATGTATGTTATGAATATTGATGATAAAATTGCACATCCATAACATTAACACTAAATGTTGCAAGACTAAAAGAATACCACATCTGTGTGGCATTGCATTTAGTCACATTGGAGAAACCAGCATGGAGAAAATTCCATAGTCATGGATTTTGAAGTCATCAGATTAAGAATCATCGGACACTTGCATTTTTTGTCCAATTAGTGAAGTAAACTTAAATATCGTTCACAGGTCATAAAGAAAGAACAACAAAATAACTGGAACATACATATTGTTGTAGTTCAATAAGTGTTGTTGCAAGCAGTGGTTTTACCTATCTTCAAGATTGACTCAAGTAGATATTTATATTTACTAAGACATAAATCTGGATCTTTTGAAAGGTTTCAAAAGGTTTTCCCAGAATGAATTAGAAATTATTGTAAGGAAAAAAAATTATGTTTCTACAATTTGATTGCAGAAAAGAATATTTGAATTACAAGATTAGTGAATGTTTGATGAGCTATGATTTTTTTTTATCCCTTGCACCTCCCAGAACACTACTAAAAGTAGAGTGTTTTGAGTAGATGTAATCAAGCTATGTATGACATGGTGAGATCAAAGATGACAATAATCAATTTGCCTATATACTTTTAATGTGATGCTTTAGAGACTATGACTTTACACTGAAAAGGGTGCCATCAAAACTGTTGAAATAAGATCATATAAGATATGGAATGATAAGTGCTACTTTGTAGGTTATCCCAAAAGATTGGGTATTCCTCTATCACTACGCAGAGGCAAAGTGTTTTTCCTCATAGTGCGGAAATTTTGAAGAAAATATTTTCTGAGTGAGTGGGTGGACAGTGCAACTCAATGAGATTACAGAATCTTCATGATCAGTTCAAAGAAAAGAAACGCTAGAAGTGGTGCTAAAATTCTTACTGTGACTGATACAGAAGCCTCTACATGAGATATAGAGACTTCGATCGAACATGCAGTTGAACAATATAGGTTGGAAAAATTCGTGCAGATCTTCATGGTATGCAAATGAAATATTGTTGAACAAACAATGAACCTATAATACACAGAGAAGCATTGGTGGGCCCTGACTCCGGTAATTGACTATATGCCAAAGTAATTAATCCGAGATAGTATCCATATACACCATTCATGTTTAGAACTTGATGGACCTATAGAAGACTTAGAGTCTAAAGAATGGTAGTTATGTTTCGGTAAACCACGGCAATAATTCCCACTTATTTGAGCACCCTTCCTTCATCAATTCGTTGCCTACATCATCTCAAAATTATAGAAGCTCGGGAATGTGAGTTTGAAAGACAAAATGGTGCTATGCAAGTTTCTATTTAACCTTCTACAAAGACCGCATTTGTCGAATTTGATTCAACTAAGGTGGGAGAAACAAACACCCGCCAGCCATCTTTATGCAACAAAGTCACATGTCAGCCGATGGAACCGGTCTCATGTATGAGGACATGTAAAGTTGGTCCGTGCCGCTTCATCCCACAATACCGTTGAATCAAGAAAATACCAAGGAAGGAAGCAATCTTAATATCAATGCCCATAAACTCCTTTGTGTTCCACTCGTGATGTCTGATGTCTACAACGCAACCTTCTTCTTGTAGACGTTGTTGGGCCTCCAAGTGCAGAGGTTTGTAGGACAGTAGCTAATTTCCCTCAAGTGGATGACCTAAGGTTTATCAATCCGTGGGATGCGTAGGATGAAGATGGTCTCTCTCAACCAACCATGCAACCAAATAACATAGAGTCTCTTTTGTCCCCAACACACCCAACACAATGGCTAATTGTATAGGTCCACTTGTTCGGCAAAGAGATGGTGATACAAGTGCAATATGGATGGTAGATATAGGTTTTTGTAATCTGAAAATATAAGAACAGCAAGGTAATGACGACCCACAAGTATAGGGGATCTATCGTAGTCCTTTCGATAAGTAAGAGTGTCAAACCCAACGACGAGAAGAAGGAAATGATAAGCGGTTTTCAGCAAGGTATTCTCTGCAAGTACTAAAATAAGTGGTAACAGATAGTTTTGTGATAAGATAAATTGTAACGAGCAACAAGTAACGAAAGTAAATAAGGTGCAGCAAGGTGGACCAATCCTTTTTGTAGCAAAGGACAAGCCTCGACAAAATCTTATAACAGGAAAAGCGCTCCCGAGGACACATGGGAATATCATCAAGCTAGTTTTCATCACGCTCATATGATTCGCGTTTGGTACTTTGATAATTTGATATGTGGGTGGACCGGTGCTTGGGTTCTATTCTTACTTGAACAAGCATCCCACTTATGATTAACCTCTATTGCAAGCATCCGCAACTACAACAAAAGTATTAAGGTAAACCTAATCATAGCATGAAACATATGGATCCAAATGAGCCCCTTACGAAGCAACACATAAACTAAGGTTTAAGCTTCTGTCACTCTAGCAACCCATCATCTACTTATTACTTCCCAATGCCTTCCTCTAGGCCCAAATAATGGTGAAGTGTTATGTAGTCGATGTTCACATAACACCGCTAGAGGCTAGACAACATACATCTTATCAAAATATCGAACGAATACCAAATTCACATGACTACTAATAGCAAGACTTCTCCCTTGTCCTCAGGAACAAACGTAACTACTCACAAAGCATATTCATGCTCATAATCAGAGGGGTAATAATATGCATAAAGAATATGAACATATGATC
>NW_021270992.1:0-1127 GCF_002162155.2 Triticum dicoccoides
CTGGCCCGTTTCGTGGACTATTACTCACTGTTTTGGGGTCCCAGAGTGATTTCCACCATTAACAAACCCCGTGGTGCATTTACGTGTCAGTCATCAACACTCACGGTTTTTGTCGATTCTGGCCCGTTTCGTGGACTATTACTCACCGTTTTGGGGTCCCAAAGTGATTTCCATGGTTGTCGATCCCCAAGGTGCGCTTACGTTTTTGTCATCAACAATCGCTGTTTTGGCCGATTCTGGCCCGTTTCTTGGAATATTACTCATTTTGGTAGCCACGTAGTGATTTCCACGATTGATGAACACCGGTGTGTTTATGTGTCGGTCATCAACATTCTCATTTTTGGCCGATTATAGCCCGTTTCATGGACTATTACTCACTGATTTGGGGTCCCTGAGTGATTTCCATGATTGACGAACCCCCGGGTGCGTTTATGTATCGTTGATCAATAATCCTAGGTTTTACCGATTCAGTGCTTTTCATGGACTATTACTCACCGTTTTGGAGTCCCAAAGCAATTTCCATGGTTGTCGAACCCCAAGATGTGCTTACGTGTTGGTCATCAAGACTCGCAGTTTGGGCTGATCCTGTCCCGTTTCTTGGACTATTACTCAATTTTGGGGTCCCGAAGTGATTTCCACGATTAACGAACACCGGGGTCCGTTTACGTGTCGGTCATCAATACTCACAATTTTGGCCCGTTCTGGTACGTTTTGTGCACTGTTACTCACCGTTTTGGGGTCCCAGAGCGATTTCCATGACTGACGATCCCTGGGCTGTGTTTACGTGCCCGTCGTCAACAATCACAGTTTTGGCCAATTCTGACCCGTTTTGTGCACTATTACTCACAATTTAGGGATCCCAAAGCAATTTCCATAGTTATTGAACCCCAAGGTGCGCTTACATGTCGGTCATCAATAGTCACAGTTTTGGCCGATTCTGGCCCGTTTTGTGGAATATTACTCACTTTTTTGTGGTCCCTGAGTGATTTCAAAGATTAACGAACTCCGGGGTGCATTTACGTGTCAGACATCAACACTCACGGTTTTTAATGATTCTGGCCCGTTTCGTGGACTATTACTCACCGTTTTGGGGTCACGAAGCGATTTCCATAGTTGTTGAACCCCAA
>NW_021270993.1:0-1170 GCF_002162155.2 Triticum dicoccoides
CGGCTAACTAAGTTAGTTAGGGCTAATCATATTTAGGTTAGTCACTGACCAGTGGGCCCAATCCAGTTAGTTAGGGCTAACTAACTTGGTTAGTTGACTGGGTCACTGACCAGTGGGTCCCACTGGTCAGGTTTGACCTGGTCGACGCCTTTGACCTGCTGACGTCACCCCGGCGTCATGCTGACGCAGTATATGCTTCTGGGATTTTAAATAAGTCAGAAATGATTTATTTATTTTCAGAATATGCCCTAAACTTCAATAAATCATAGAAATTCAACCGTAACTCCAAATTAAATAATTTATATATGAAAAATTATCAGAAAAATTCAAGGAATCCATCTGTACCATTTTTATGCATGTTAGAACAACTTATAGCTGCTGCATAGCACAAATCAATTAAATGGCATTTGAATAATCACATATGGAGTTTGAATTTGAATCTTATATTCAAACCAACTTCATTTAATCTGTTGCTAGTTGCATTAGCTCAAAACACATTCATATTGCCATGTCATGAGCATGCATCATATTGTGCATTGCATTGATTGTTTTTCTTCTTTGTTGCCGGTATCTGTTCCCTCCCGGTAGAGGATGTTCCGACGTTGTGATCGTTGACACTGATGAAGACTCAATGTTATCTTCAGAAGTGCCAGGCAAGCAAAACCCCCTTGTTCATTCCAATACAATCCCACTCTCTCGCTCCTGCTCTCTTTTACTGCATTAGGACAACAACGATTCATCTGTTACCTGCTGCGGTAGCTGAACCCCTTTATCCTTTGCATGACCTGTCATTGCCACAGTAAATAGATGAAACCCACTAGCATGAGTAGGAGTTGTTTGAGCCCTGTTGTGCCTACTCATTCTTGCTTGTTTGTCATGCCTGCTACTGCTTAGAGTTGAGTCAGGTCTGATTCATCGGGGATGAATCAGAGGCGTGTGAACATGTCCTACTGTGTGTGAGCTAAGTGTGTGAACACGTTTTGGTAAAGGTAGCGGTGAGAGGCCATGTAGGAGTACATGGTGGGTTGTCTCATTGCAGCCGTCCTCAGGAACTGAGTTCTGTGTTTGTGATCCATGATTCAGCTACTACCACACATTGGGCCCGAAACCAATGGACCCTCTCGGCTTCTTGATCACCCTTGTCCTCTGTCCAGGAGTTGCAAGTAGTTT
>NW_021270994.1:0-943 GCF_002162155.2 Triticum dicoccoides
GCTTTTTTTTTTGCGAAAAAATCACTATAATGGCGAGTGTCTCAAAACTCTTCCTAGCTCAAACTGACAGGATGGGCACGAAATTTTTTCGACCAATTTTTTTTTTCGACTGCCCGGACCCAAAAACTGGAAACGGGTCAAAAAAAACTTCCTATAATGGCACCTGTCTCAAAACACTCAGAAACACCTAAAAATAGGATAGCCAGAAATTTTTTCGAAAAATGCGTTTTCGAAAAATTTTGGGCCTAAACGGAGCGTGGCTACCCGACTCTTTTTTTTTTCCCGAAACCTACTCCGGCAAGGAAACACAAATCAGAATCTAGATGGATCCCGAAAACAAACCTAATAAGCAAAGAACTCGGATTGGTGGTGGATATATGGTGGTGGTATATGGCAGCGGTGGTGGTAGCGGTGGTAGTATATGGATATGGATCGGTGGTGGTATATGGACACGGATTGGTGGTGGTATATGGATACAGATTCGGTGCGGTGGTCGTAGATGGCAGGGGCGATGATGATGGTGCGGCGGTGGCGTGACAACTTATGACCAGAACTCGAAACTCTAAAAGACTAGACTCTAAGACCAGCAACTAGACACGACGATGCAACCGCAAATTCAACAAAGCAAAACCCTAAAAAGATTATGCAAAGGCTCAGATTGGTTCGGATATGATGAACTAACCCTAATTTTTTTTGGCTTTTTCGTGGACTGTAGGTATGAAGAACAGACTCGATCTAAACTACGAAAAACTGTAAAATCTCACCGAGCAACCTGGAAATCTGATACCACTTGATAGAGGCAAAGGTGTCCCGTCTTTCGATGAGATGGTGGATTTCGCTTTGGTGGAAGTCGACTTTGACGATCCGACTACGAACGTGCGAGGACGTCGCGCCTTAGCAATCGCTAAACCAACTCCGAGAGGTTATTGACCACGCCGGAGCA
>NW_021270995.1:0-834 GCF_002162155.2 Triticum dicoccoides
CACCACTGCCACCCTGTCTTAGCGTAATGCGAGTCGAGGCGGACGTCGTCGCGGTAGCGACTACGGACGCCGAGACGAGCACGTAACACCACTGCCACCCTGTCTTAGCGTAGCGTGAGTCAAGGCGGACGTCGTCGCGGTAGCGACCACGGATGCCGAGACGAGCGCGTGACACCACTGCCAACCTGTCTTAGGGTAGCGCGAGTCGAGGCGGACGTCGTCGCGGTAGCGACGACGGACGTCGAGACGAGCACGTGACACCACTGCCACCCTGTCTTAGCGTAACGCGAGTCGAGGCGGACGTCATCGCGGTAGCGACGACGGACGCTGAGATGAGCACGTGACACCACTGCCACCCTGTTTTAGCGTAACGCGAGTCGAGGCGGACGTCGTCGCGGTAGCGACGATGAACACCGAGACGAGCACGTGACATCACTGCCACCCTGTCTTAACGTACTGCGAGTCGAGGCGGACATCGTCGCGGTAGCGACATTGGACGCCGAGACGAGCACGTGACACCACTCCCACCCTGTCTTAACGTAAAGCGAGTCAAGGCGGACGTCGTCACGGTAGCGACGACGGACACCAACACGAGCACGTGACACCACTCCCACCCAGTCTTAGCGTAATGCGAGTCGAGGCGGACGCCGTCGCGGTAGCGACGACGGACGCCGAGACGAGCGCGTGACACCACTGCCACCCTGTCTTAGCGTCACGCGAGTCGAGGCGGACGTCGTCGCGGTAGCGACGACGGACGCCGAGACGAGCACGTGACACCACTGCCACCCTGTCTTAGCGTCACGCGAGTCGAGCCGGACGTCATCGCGGTAGCGA
>NW_021270996.1:0-1352 GCF_002162155.2 Triticum dicoccoides
TGGGCAAGATGACTAAAACACCGTTCTCCGGTACTATGGAGAGAGCAACAGATTTGTTGGAAATCATACATACCGATGTATGTGGCCCGATGAATATTGAGGCTCGTGGCGGATATCATTATTTTCTCACCTTCACAGATGATTTAAGCAGATATGGGTATATTTACTTAATGAAACATAAGTCTGAAACATTTGAAAAGTTCAAAGAATTTCAGAGTGAAGTTGAAAATCATCGTAACAAGAAAATAAAGTTTCTACGATCTGATCGTGGAGGAGAATATTTGAGTTACGAGTTTGGTGTACATTTGAAAAATTGTGGAATAGTTTCGCAACTCACGCCACCCGGAACACCACAGCGTAATGGTGTGTCCGAACGTCGTAATCGTACTTTACTAGATATGGTGCGATCTATGATGTCTCTTACTGATTTACCGCTATCATTTTGGGGATATGCTTTAGAGACGGCCGCATTCACGTTAAATAGGGCACCATCAAAATCCGTTGAGGCGACGCCTTATGAACTGTGGTTTGGCAAGAAACCAAAGTTGTCGTTTCTTAAAGTTTGGGGCTGCGATGCTTATGTGAAAAAGCTTCAACCTGATAAGCTCGAACCCAAAACGGAGAAATGTGTCTTCATAGGATACCCAAAGGAAACTGTTGGGTACACCTTCTATCACAGATCCGAAGGCAAAACATTCATTGCTAAGAATGGATCATTTCTAGAGAAGGAGTTTCTCTCGAAAGAAGTGAGTGGGAGGAAAGTAGAACTTGATGAGGTAACTGTACCTGCTCCCTTACTGGAAAGTAGTTCATCACAGAAAACTGTTTCAGTGACACCTACACCAGTTAGTGAGGAAACCAATGATAATGATCATGAAACTTCAGATCAAGATACTACTGAACCGCGTAGATCAACCAGAGTAAGATCCGCACCAGAGTGGTACGGTAATCCTGTTCTGGAGGTCATGCTACTAGATCATGATGAACCTACGAACTATGAAGAAGCGATGGTGAGCCCAGATTCCGTAAAGTGGCTTGAAGCCATGAAATCTGAGATGGGATCCATGTATGAGAACAAAGTATGGACTTTGGTTGACTTGCCCGATGATCGGCAAGCAATTGAGAATAAATGGATTTTTAAGAAGAAGACTGACGCTGATGGTAATGTTACTGTCTACAAAGCTCGACTTGTCGCAAAAGGTTTTCGGCAAGTTCAAGGAATTGACTACGATGAGACCTTCTCACCCGTAGCGATGCTTAAGTCCGTCCGAATCATGTTAGCAATTGCCGCATTTTATGATTATGAAATTTGGCAAATGGATGTCAAAACTGCATTCCTGAATGGATTTCTG
>NW_021270997.1:0-1177 GCF_002162155.2 Triticum dicoccoides
GTAGAACTGGCAGAGCCACAATATATAATGGAGAACTCATCAAGAATAATCCTGTTGTGATATTTCAGTTCAACGAGGAACTTCTGCCATAAGTAGTTCATGGTATTTGGAAGAAGAAGATACCACGGACTTCAAGGACTATCGCAAAGGTTACTAATATACTAAAGGAACTAGCAACACTATCAACATGATGTAAGTAGGGTGAATATCGGGTTTAAGAACCCAGGAACAGAATACCTATTACTAAGTAGCATCACGGGATGCTTTCGAGAATGATGGCCAGAATCATCACACTGGGAACACAAATCATGGCTAAATTACTAGATGATTCCCTAAAACACCTAGGGTCATAATAATTATTCCAACATAAAGGTCGAGGCAGTAGAATACCTCAACTCAACAATTAGTGTGATTGAGCTGGCATAAAGGAGCATCGAAACCAGAGGGAAAGGATTTTGCAAATGCATCAGACTATTTAGAAACCTGGAATGACTCGGACAGCATAACGGTTGTAAATGCTCAGAAAAGATTTGAGACATTCACAAAAAATGGTGGCATAACCACTCAGAAGCACAATATCAAGGTTCCGAGATCAACAATTAACATACGGAAGTAGTAGGAACTGAACTGAGACTTAAATCCAACAATCTTATAAGTCTACTGATTAGTAACACGTGATCCTGATAGAAAGAAGAGATAGCCTAGTTCTTAATCCCCGCGGGAAAGATAAGATGACTCAAATCAGAAGGGAATGAGGTATAAGGAGTAAAAGAGCCTTACGTTCCATCCCACAATCAATTCCCCTACATATAACTAAAGAATTTCTAGACTCAACTTCGACCAGTTTGGCTTGGTAATCCTACAGGCAGTCAAGCTCTGATACCAACGCTGTCAGGACCCCGACTCAATGCCACATCGATCTAGCATGTAACACCTCATATCACTTTGCGGCCTCACGCACGGTATTCCCACGGGTGTCGCCTTACCTTTGCCCGGGACCGTTTGCGCCTTTTGGCACACGTATATGACAGTGTCGCTAGCATCCATATGATAAGGAGCCCGGGCTGACATGGCTAGTCGTAAACCCAAAGTGGCACAGACTTACAGGGACAGGCATCCATGACCCAGCATCGAACGTGTCGGTCATCAGCGAGTGAATCCAGGCTGTAGCACTGGG
>NW_021270998.1:0-1098 GCF_002162155.2 Triticum dicoccoides
GAAACGGGCCAGAATTGGCCAAAACTACTAGTATTGATGACCGACATGTAAACGCACCCCGCCGTTCGTTAATCGTTGAAATCACACCGGGGCCCCAAGACAGTGAGTGTTGATGACCGACACCTAAACGCACCTTAGGGTTCAACAACTATGGAAATCGCTTTGGGACCCCTAAATGGTGAGTAATAGCCCACGAATCGCGTCAGAATTGGCCAAAACTGTGAGTGTTGACGACAGACACGCAAACGCACACCGGGGATTGTCAATCGTGGAAATCGCTCTGGGACGCCCAAACGGTGAGTAATAGTGCACGAAACGGATGAGAATTGGCCAAAATTGTGAGTGTTTATGACCGACACGTAAACGCACCCCGGAGTTCATCAATCGTGGAAATCACTCCGGGACCCCAAAACTAAGTAATAATGCATGAAATGGGCCATAATCGGCCCAAAGTGCGCTTGTTGATGATCGACACGTAAGCGCACCATGGGGTCAAACTACCGTGGAAATCACTTCGGGGCCCCAAAATGGTGAGTAATAGTCCATGAAACGGGCCAGAATCGGCCAAAACTGTGAGTGTTGATGACCGACACGTAAACGGACCTTAGGCTTCAACCACTATGGAATCGCTTCGGGACCCATAAATTATTAGTAATAGTCCACGAATTGCGTCAGAATTGGCCAAAATTGTGAGTGTTGACGACAGAGACACAAACGCACCTCGGGGATTGTAAATCGTGGAAATCGCTCTGGGACTCCAAAACGGTGCTCAATAGTACACAAAACGGACCAGAAATTGGCCAAAATTGTGAGTGTCATTGACCGACACGTAAACGCACCACGGGGTTCGTAAATCATGAAAATCACGCTTGGACCCAAAAACAGAGTAATAGTCCAAGAAACGGGCCAGAATCGGCCAAAACTGCGAGTGTTGATGACCGACACGTAAATGCACCCTGCGGTTCGTTAACCGTGGAAATCACTCTGGGGCCCCAAAACAGTGAGTAATAGTCCATGAAACAGGCAGAATCAGCCAAAACTGTGAGTGTTGATGACTAACACGTAAGTGCGCCTTGGGGATCAACCACTATGGAAATC
>NW_021270999.1:0-1069 GCF_002162155.2 Triticum dicoccoides
CCGGTGCAGCCGACCCGGGTTTGACCACGGGTGGGCCCTGGTTGACTCCCCTGAGTCAATGACAGGTGGGGCCCAGCCCTGTTAATTAAACAGGATTAGTTTTAATTAAATTTTAACTAAAATAATCACCCTGACATGCGGGACCCACTGTCAGGTTTGACCTGGACCAGTTCCGTTGACCTGCTGACGTCACACTGACGTCAGGCTGACGCAGTAATTGATTTTCTGGATTTAATTTAAATCAGGAAATTCCAGAATATTATTTAAACTTCAAAAATTCATAACTTTTATTCTGTAACTCCAAATTGGACAAATTATATATGAAAAATGATCAGAAAAATCCAATCTATCCATCTGTACTATTTTCATGCATGATCAAACAAGTTAAATTGATGTTTTTAACAGAACAAGGAAAAGCACCTTAAGAGGCCATGTTTGAGTTTGAAATTTGAATCTTCGATTCAAATTTGTTCAAACCCTTCTGGTTTTAGTTGCATTAGCCCAACACACTCATATTGTCATGTTTCATGCATGCATCATATTGTTGCACATTGTTTGGTGATGGTTGTGTATCGGTGTCCTTTGCGACAGGTTCTGCCTCCGAAGAGTACCGTGATTACCCTAACGAAGAACCGTATCAGTGCATCGAACCATCAGGCAAGCAACCAACCATTTGATCATATCGATACAATCCCATGTTCTCGCTCCTGCTCTCTTTTACTGCATTAAGACAACGCGTTTCAAACTGCTGTGTGCTACGGTAGTTGAACCCATTTCCTCTGCATGACCTGTCATTGCCACAGTAACTAGATGAAACCCACTAGCATGTGTAGGAGTTGATTGAGCCATATGTATGTGTTGTTCCTACCTTGCTATGCCTGCTATGCTTAGAGTCGTGTCAGGTCTGGTTCATCTGGGTGATGGGCTAGAGTGAAATGTTTATGTCGGTAATGATAGTGGTGTGGTGAACACGATTTGGTAAAGGTATCGATGAGAGGCCATGTAGGAGTACATGGTGGGTTGTTTCATTGAAGCCGACCTTAAGCACTGAGATCTGTATGTGTGATTT
>NW_021271000.1:0-636 GCF_002162155.2 Triticum dicoccoides
CACCCGGTAGGATTTTTATAACTTAGGTGAGCATGAGGCTGCAGCTAAGCCTCCGAGTGGAAGGCTGGCTTACCACTCGGTAGGATTTTCATAACTTAGGCGAGTGCTTGGACTGCAGCTAAGCCCCCGAGTGAGAGGGTTGCTCTTCACTCGGTAGGATTGTTATAACTTAGGCGAGCACGAGGCTGCAGCTAAGCCTCCGAGTGGAAGGTTGGCTTACCACTCGGTAGGATTTTTATAACTTAGGCGAGCACGAGGCTGCAGCTAAGCCTCCGAGTGGAAGGCTGGCTTACCACTCGGTAGGATTTTGATAACTTAGGCGAAACGGATTCGCAGCTAAGCCTCCGAGTGGGAGTCTGGCTCACCACTCGGTAGGATTTTTACAAACTTAGGCGAAACGGATTCGCAGCTAAGTCACCCACTGAGGGGAATTTCATTGGACAAAAATAAAAAGTGACAGATATTATGGAGGAACTATGACACTATTATTTTGAGGTCCATGAACTACAAAAGTACTTTATTGCAACTCATCCGAATGATAAAACTTAAGTGTAGAATGGGTGGAGTAGCTCCGCGTTCCAAGCTCGGGGCTCGTCGAAATTATGCTCGACGTTGTAAAGACGGTACGCCCCATTG
>NW_021271001.1:0-1329 GCF_002162155.2 Triticum dicoccoides
CCACGTGGCGTCCCGTGGTGCTCCTGGTGGCAGTGCTATGCCTATGGCAAAGCCGTCGGCATAGATGAAAATCTATGCCGACAACATTGCCGTAGGCATAGATCTGCCACGTGGCAAGCCCTGGTAACTCCTCGGCTTATATATGCCGACGGCTTTGCCGTAGGCATAGTTATTTTTTTATTTTTTTTATTTTCCCTGTTTTCTCTTTTTCAATTCATTTGACAGCATTTCAAAGCAGAATAATATGGAATTATGCAGAAATATGACAGTTCATCATCTAAACATACTCAAGTTCATCATCATCATCTAAACATAGTCAAGTTCATCATCATCATCTAAAGATCATCACCGGCGGAAGTTCATGAGCATAAACGTAGTGCAAGACATGGAACATCATAAAAGTAGCAACATGAAAGGCATGGCACGACGGCCACATGCACGGAATCATCATCGACATCAAGCAAGACCACCTCCGCCAAAACCACCAGCAAGACCACCTCCGCCAAAACCACCACCACCAAGACCACCTCCGCCAAAACCACCACCGCGACCACCATCACTCTACCAGATCGGAGTGACTGGGGTCGACGGAGCAGTAGTCGAGCCAGCGGTCCCCTACATGTTTTAGAAAAGATTCTAACGGTAAATATGATATGATAGTGTTGAATGAACGAGAACTAGTTTGCCAGTAGTTAGGCAAATGTACTAACCGGACCATCACTGCCTAGTGCCACCCATTCATCGAACGTGGGCACGTGTGGGGGTTCTCCCACAGGTGGTGGTGGGGGTCCCATTTGTGGTGGATCCGTGCGGTTACTCCAAGACGCCAACATAGCCTGGATGTTAGTTAAACAAGCAAACTAGAAGGTTAGAAGGAAAGAAAGTGCAAAAAATTTAGCTTGGTTTTAAGAGGGCAAAACTAACCGCCATCATCTGACGGTTGTAATCATCATTTTCCTTCACTCGTTGCAAGTACTCTCGCACCTCGAGATTCCTATGCTCAACAAAGGCCTTATATGCCTACATAATTTAGGTTGTTTCTAAGTGAGCAATGCTGAAAATGAACTGAGAATGCTAGAGAGAAAAAGATAAAGGGGAAGTACTTACAGCATGCTGGCGGGCTAAGGTAGTCTGTGAACGCCCCGTACTTTCTAACTGGCTCGGGTTGGTAGACCGAAGCCGTGTGTACAAGATCGAAGGAGTTATCAAGCCATCAAAACACGGATACCGGCCATGTGACTTCCCCTGGATGGCCACCACCGCCGTGTCATCGATCTAAGACTGGGCGACCTCAGGAACAGGAACATCTGGATGCAACTTCTGATAGTG
>NW_021271002.1:0-3104 GCF_002162155.2 Triticum dicoccoides
AGTACATGTCATTATTGAACAAACCTAGTTATCTAAGCATATTATAACTAACTTAGGTCATTTTGGAGGAAACAAAGCTAAGTATAGATCATTTTAGAGCTAACTTAGGTAAAATGGCTGGTTTTGGAGGTCAGTAAGCTTATTAAGTCATTTTGCAGGAAAAGAAGCTAACTCTAGGTCATTAAGGTAAGCATATTGGATGAAATAAAGCTAAGTCTAGGTCTTTATGCATTTGTTAAGAAAAAAACTAGAGAAACTTACCTTGACCATGAAGGTGTGGGAGCGGGCTGGCTCATGCCAGTAGCTGGAGAAGGATCGTGTGATGCTTGTGTGGAGTTACGCTGCACCAAAGATCATTTCCAATGTTTCGTTAGCATGATGACACTCAAATGTTAAGACTATCAAGTAACGTCCATTCAAATTAAACTCACCGTGGTCTCAGGAGCAATCTCTGGATCAATGGCTATGGAGCCACGGGACCTCCCGCCACTAGATATCATCACCTGCTCTGGATTGTAGGGAATCTGGCTCAGGTTAAACTCCTCCCCTTTCCTTGCCTTCCCCTTGACTTTCTTGTAAGAGGCAGTGTGGGCCATGGCATACAAGTCGTACCCCTCTGGCACCTTATCCGTCTTATTGTAGCATGCCTGAAAGAGAGAAAGAAAGTAAATTAGTAATTAAAGGGCTCAAGCTAGCATGATGAATGAATTGCATTAATCATGAAGCAAACCACATACCCAATTCCGCCCGAACTGATATAAGCTGGATCTACCTTGATGGTGTGGCACACCTTCAATTTGGGCACGTTTGTCCTTGGCCTCAGTCGGCTCCCCTTCCATCTTTCAACACCTGCCATGACAAAGAGTAAACGAAATTAGTACAACATAAAAAAAATACCGACATGAATAATAATATGTATATCACTTAAGTGTATCATCATCAAGTACAACATAAAAAAATTGAATACCTGACACTACTAATAATCTCGATCAGTATCATCAATAAATGCATAATCATCATCATCACTATAATCAATGACGGGCTCATAGGGTTCAGTGGCATCATGTGGAAGGCCACCTTTACGTAATCGGTCAAGCATTGAGAGGTCGTCCGCAGCAGTAACCTCTTCTTGTTCCGGCTCTTCTTGTTCCTCCTCTGGGGTGATGTGGGATTCACTTTCGCTGTCTACTTCAATGTTTTGGGGTGAAGTATACCGGTTCTTGAAACGCTTTTTGGAAAGACGTGTCTCTTGGAAGAATTCTCCTTCATATGTGTCTGGGTTATAGTCTTCATAATCCTCTTCCTTTCGGGGAGATAGTCTAGCACGTGGCGGCACTTTATAAACGACATCCCAACCTTTCAGATTTGGATTAGTTTGGCAGGCCCAGGGTAGATAGAATACTTGGGTCTCCTGTTGAGCCGTAATATAGACATCAGGAACATCTAAATGGGTGCTTTGGTTGATTTCAACTAGCCCTATATGTTCATGAGTCCTTCTAGTCTCCTTCGGCTGAAACCAATAACATTTGAAGACTACGACATTCGGTGGGTTTTCACCATAGAATAGAAGTTCATAAATTGCTTCAACTCTCCCATAATACTCGGTACCTCCTTCGCCGATAGCAGATATACAACAATTTGTAGACTTTCGGTCCGCCATAGATAGCTCTTTGTCATAGGTACGAAAATGATACCCGTTGATGTCGTATTTGTCAAATGAACGAACCTTATAGTCAAAACCATTAGCGACTTGTCTCAATTCAGCGTCCATAGACTCTGAATTAGCCTACAAGTTTAATATGAAAGATTTGTTGCATTACGCACAAATTAGCGAATGAAATGAAATTGTCTAATAGAATTTACCGTTTGTTTGAACCAAGAGATGAAACCGGGATAGCCGCCTCCTTGCTTTGCGAGAAGCTCATACTCTTCGACGGAATCCTTTTGGATCGCCGCTCCATACGAGAATAGGGCGACGTATCAACTTTATGAAATATCCAGGAATAAGAACAGTTCAAACGGAAATAGAAGTTGCGAAACAATGTACCGAGAACCTACTCGATGTACGGCCGCACTTCTATCAGGTTGTTAAAGATATACAACGAAATGGTACGCCATTCTTCGTTATCCAAAGATACTGGATTTGAAACACTGGCTGGTGCGAGATTCCCTTTGAATAGACTGAGGTTGGATCCACCTTTTTTAGGATCGTCAGCATTGTACTGAGGCTTCGGATTATGCAAATGATGATTTTTGGTTTCGTAGTGTGCTGTCACGAAGTTTGCCGCCTCCTAAGTGATGAATGCCTCAGCTATAGACGCTTCAATTCTATGTTTATTTTTACATTTTTCTCGAAGCGTCTTCTGCATCCTCTCAGTTGGGTAGCACCAATGATTTTGCACAGGCCCCCCCAATCTTGCCTCGGTCGGGAGATGCAAAATCAAATGCTGCATTGGATTAAAGAAGCCCGGTGGAAAGATCTTCTCTAACTTGCAGATCAACTCTGGCGCCAACTCTTCCATTTCTTCTAGCACGCCAGGCGATAGTTCTTTCGCACAAAGAACATGGAAGAAATAACTGAGTTCTGCTAGTACTAGCCATTCATCCTCAAGGATGAAGCCACGCAACATCACCGGCATTACCCGCTCAATCCATATGTGCCAATCATGACTCTTAAGACCAAATATCATCAATTTATCAAGACTCGCTCCCCTCTTTAGATTCGCTGCATACCCATCGGGGAACATCAACTGCATTTTCACACACAAGATAATTTCCCTCATAGCTGGCCTTCCAAGATTGAACCATGCCTTTGGCTTCGTCCAGTTCTGCTTTCCTTTCGGTTCTTTCATGTTTTGTAACGGCCTATCACATAGCGCCTCCAGATCGACTCTAGCTTTAGTATTATCCTTTGACTTCCCATCTATGCCGAACAATGTACCAAAAAGTGCTTCGGCGATATTCTTCTCAGTGTGCATCACTTCGATGTTGTGTGGGCAAAGGAGGTCTTTGAAGTAAGGCAGATCCCATAAGCATGTTTTGTGAGTCCAGGCGTGCTCAGAATTATACCCCTTGAAGTACCCTGGACGCTCTGGATCTGGCTC
>NW_021271002.1:3395-3921 GCF_002162155.2 Triticum dicoccoides
AGACCGTTTAGCTGATCCAGGGTCTGTTGGCCTGTCAACGCAGGTGGTGCAGAGTTTTTTACAACTCTACCTCTGATGAAGTTCTTCTTGTCTTTCCTAAACTTATGGCGAGGATCCAGGAACTGTCTATGCATGTCGAAGCAAGAAAACTTGCGACCGGCCTGAAGCCAACTAAACTCAAGAGCTCCCTTGCATGTGGTGCATGGGAACCTTCCATGCACACACCAGCCAACGAATAGCGCATACGCCGGCAAGTCATGCGTCGAGTACATGTACCAGACACGCATTATGAAGTTTCATTTGCTATAGGCGTCGTATGTATTGAACCCATTATCCCAGGCTTCTTGCAATTCGTCCTTAAGCGGCTGCATGTACACATTCATATTTTTACCCGGATAGTTGGGCCCCGGAATTATCAACATCAGGAAAATGTTCTTTCTTTGCATAATCTGTCCGGGAGGGAGATTGAGTGGAAAGACAAATACGGGCCAACAACTGTATTGGGCTGCCGTCATTCCAAACACAC
>NW_021271002.1:7437-12601 GCF_002162155.2 Triticum dicoccoides
GGGGCGGCGCCGGGCGGCAGGGGCGGGGGCGGCGGTGGATCTAGCTAGGGCGGGGCGTCAGGGAGGAGAGAGGAAGAGAAGGGAGAGTAACGGGCGGGGGTGGGGTCCGTTAGTTACTCGGCTCTTTGCCGTCCGCAACTCTTTGTCGTCCGCCATTATCTCTCTTTGCCTTCCGCTAGCAGACGGGAAAGAGGTGGGGGTGTTAAGTTTTTTTTAAACGAGCGGGTGGGTGGGGGCCACCTCCCTCTTTGCCGTCAGCTGGATGACGACAAAGACTCTTTGCCGTCAGCTGGCGGACGGCAACGAAATGGCTCATGGCAAATAGGTTCTTTGCCGTCCGCCGTTTCTTTGCCGTCTGCTTTACGGTAGCTGAGGGCAAAGAGCTTCTTTGCCGTCCGCTAGCGGACGGCAAAGATCTGGCAGATGGCAAAGTAGCTGATTCCAGTAGTGTCTAGCTAAAATTCGAATGTTAATGGCAGCGTTGGTAGTGGCATTTGCTACAATATTACTAACATTGAAGTTATAATTCTCCTGCATGTTGGCAACCTCCTGGACTTGGTTCTTGATGTCTCTGTCAATCTTATGGTGGGTGATCATGCCATTCTTCCAAAGCTTTAGCCCCTCATTCTTGAGCTCCCGGAAGCCACGATAGGTCTCCGACGTATCTATAATTTTTGATTGTTCCATGCTATTATATTACCCCTTTTGGATGTTTATGGGCTTTATTTTACACATTTATATCATTTTTGGGACTAACCTACTAACCGGAGGCCGAGCCCGTATTGCTATTTTTTTTTGCCTATTTCAGTATTTCGAAGAAAAGGAATATCAAATGGAGTCCAAACGGAATGAAACCTTGGGAGGCATGATTTTTGGAACGAACGAGATCCAGAGGACTTGGAGTGCAAGTCAAGAAGCAGCCGAGGCGGACACGAGATAGGAGGGCGCCCCCCCCCCTGTAGGGCGCGCCCCCTGTCTCGTGGGCCCCTCGGGCGGCAACTGACGTACTTCTTCCTCATATATAAGCCTACATACCCCGAAAACATCGAGAGAGCACCCAAAACACAATTTCCACCGCCGTAACCTTCTGTATCCGCAAGATCCCATCTTGGAGCCTTCGCCGGCGTTCTGTCGGAGGGGGAATCGACCACGGAGGGCTTCTACATCAACACCATAGCCCTTCCGATGAGTTGTGAGTTGTTTACCACAGACCTACGGGTCCATAGTTAGTAGCTAGATGGCTTCTTCTCTCTTTTTTCATCTCAATACAATGTTCTCCCCCTCTCTTGTGGAGATCTATTTGATGTAATCTCTTTTTGCGGTGTGTTTGTCGAGATCCGATGAATTTTGGGTTTGTGATCAAGTTTATCTATGAATAATATTTGAATCTTCTCTGAATTCTTTTATGTATGATTGAGTTATCTTTGCAAGTCTCTTCGAATTATCAATTTGGTTTGGCCTACTAGATTGATCTTTCTTGCCATGGGAGAAGTGCTTAGCTTTGTGTTCAATCTTGCGGTGTCCTTACCCAGTGATAGAAATGGTTGCAAGGCACGCATTGTATTGTTGCCATCGAGGATAAAAAGATGGGGTTTATATCATATTGCATGAGTTTATCCCTCTACATCATGTCATCTTTCTTAAGGCGTTACTCTGTTCTTATGAACTTAATACTCTAGATGCAGGCAGGAGTCGGTCGATGTGTGGAGTAATAGTAGTAGATGCAGGCAGGAGTTGGTCTACTTGTTGCGGACGTGATGCCTATATTTATGGTCATGCCTAGATAATCTCATAATTATTCGCTTTTCTTTCAATTGCTCGATAGTAATTTATTCACCCACCGTCATACTTATGCAATCTTGAGAGAAGCCTCTGGTGAAACCTATGGCCCCCGGGTCTATCTCTTACCATTTTTGCTTCCAATCTAATTTTATTTGCATATTTATTTTTTGTATCTATGTTATAAAATACCAAAAATATATTTATCTTATCATACTATCTCTATCAGATCTCACTTTCGCAAGTGGCCGTGAAGGGATTGACAACCCCTTTATTGTGTTGGTTGCGAGTTCTTGGTTTGTTTGTGTAGGTGCGTGGGACTTTTGAGGAGCCTCCTACTCGATTGATACCTTGGTTCTCAAAAACTGAGGAAAATACTTATGCTACTCTGCTGCATCACCCTTTCCTCTTCAAGGAAAACCAACACAAGCTTAAGACGTAGCAAGAAGGATTTCTGGCGCCATTGCCGGGGAGGTCTTTGCTCAAGTCAAGACATACCAAGTACCCATCACAAACTCATCTCCCTCGCATTTACATTATTTGCCATTTGCCTCTCGTTTTCCTCTCCCCCACTTCACCTTTGCCGTTTTATTCGCCCTCTCTTTCCGAATCTCCTCCTCTCTTTCCGCTTGCCTTTTCTGTTTGCTTGTGTGCTTGTTTGACCTTATGGCTTTGCCTAAGGGTTTTGACCACCTTCTCAGAAGGATGGAAGAGATTGAATCAAATATTAGAAGCTTTATGAATTTGCAATTTGAGCATAATAATTTCTTTAGAAAAGAGCTGAAGGTACAAAAAGGTATTTTGGGGTTTATGAACAAAGAGCTTGATGATATGAATAAATAATTTTATGGTGTTAATGTTCAAATTACCCAGCTTGAAAATGCTATAGCCAAAATTTCTGATAAGCAAGCTACCTTAGTCAATAAGATGGCCGCTAAACCGGAAAAGTTACACGAAAATAATGATGAGGATCTTAAAGTTATTGATGCGTCTCCTATTAGATCTATCTTTTGCAATATGAATCTTGATGTTTATGGGACTGATGATTAGTCAACTTTACCTAGAAGGCGCCCCAAAAATTCGGAGTTTTTATATCTTGATGCTAAATTTGGTAAAAGTGGGATTGGAGAGGTCATGACTTTAAATAGTATTGAACCCACTATCTCGGATTTCAAGGAATTTGATTATGATAATTGTTCTTTAAAAGGTTGTATTTCCTTGTTGCAATCCGTTGTTAATTCTCCTCATGCTTATAGTCAAAATAAAGCTTTTACCAAACATATCGTTGATGCCTTGTTACAATCTTATGATGAAAAACTTAATTTGGAAGTTTCTATACCTGGAAAACTTAATGATGAGTGGGAACCTACTATAAAGATTAGAATTAAAGATCATGAGTGCTTTGCTTTGTGTGATTTCGGTGCTAGTGTTTCCACGATTCTGAAAACTTTATGTGATATTCTAGGTTTACATGATCTTGATGATTGTTCTTTAAATTTGCACATTGCGGATTCCACCATTAAAAAGCCAATGGGAAGGATCAATGATGTTCTCATTGTTGCAAATATAAATTTGGTTCCCGTAGATTGTATCGTTCTTGATATAGATTGCAATCTTTCTTGCCCTATTATTCTTGGTAGACCTTTTCTTAGAACGATTGGTGCGATTATTGATATGAAGGAAGGGAATATTAGATTCCAATTTCCATTAAACAAAGGCATGGAGCACTTTCCAAGAAATAAAGTCAAATTACCATATGAGTCTATCATGCGAGCTACTTATGAATCAAGTGCCAAAGATGGCACTACTTAGATCTATCTTCGCTTTTATGCCTAGCTAGGGGCGTTAAACGATAGAGCTAGTCGGGAGGCAACCCAATTTTGTTTGTGTTTTTTGTTTTTTTCCTGTTTAGTAATAATTTATAGCTTCTACTTTCTGTTTAGATGTGTTTTTATCTTTTAGTGTTTGTGCCAAGTAGAACCTATAGGATAAACTATGATGATAGTTGATTTGATTCTGCTGAAAAACAAAAACTTTGCGCTCACGAGAAAAAATTCAATCAATCACAGAAACGTGATTTTGCATTGATTCTTTTTGCTTCTGATCAATAAACAAATTTTCCAGTACGTCCTATTTTGGTAGGATTTTTAGAGTTGCAGAAGTTTGCGTTAGTTACAAATTGCTATAGACTTTTCTGTTTTTGACAGATTCTGCTTTTCGTGTGTTGTTTGCTTATTTTGATGCATCTATGGCTAGTAAAATAGTTTATAAACCATAGAGAAGTTCGAATACAGTAGGTTTAACACCAAAATAAATAAATAATGAGTTCATTACAGTACCTTATGTGGTGGTTTTGTTTTCTTTCACTAACGGAGCTTATAAGATTTCCTGTTGAGTTTTGTGTTGTGAAGTTTTTAAGTTTTGGGTAAAGCTTTTATGGACTATGGAATAAGGAGTGGCAAGAGCCTAAGCTTGGGGATGCTCATGGCAGCCCAAGATATTCATGTATAGCCAAAATCCTAAGCTTGGGGATGCCCCGGGAAGGCATCCCCTCTTTCGTCTTCGTTCATTGGTAACTTTACATGGACCTATATTTTTATTTGCCACATGATATGTGTTTTGCTTGGAGCGTCGTGTATTATATTAGTCTTTGCTTTTAAGTTTACCACAATCATCCTTGCTGTACACACCTTTTGGGAGAAGTCTATTTGATTAGAATTTGCTAGACTACTCTATGTGCTTCACTTATATCTTTGAGCTTGATAGTTTTTGCTCTAGTGCTTCACTTATATCTTTTAGAGCACGGAGGTGGCTTGATTTTATAGAAATTGCTAGTCTCTCATGCTTCACTTATATTATTTTGAGAGTCTTTTAGAATAGCATGGTATTTGCTTTGTTTATAAATTTGTTCCTAGAATGATGAGCATCCAAGTTGGGTATAATAAAAACTATGATAGAAATTGAATTGGATGCTATGATCAATTTGTTGCTTGATAATTGTTTTGAGATATAAAGGTAGTAATGTTAGCGTCATGCTAGTGGATAATTATGAAATTGAGAAATACTTTCGTTGAAGTTGGCAAGTCCCGTAGCATGCACGTATGGTAAAAGTTGTGTGACAAATTTGTTGCATGAGGTGCTCTTTTGATTGTCTTCCTTATGAGTGGCAGTCGGGGACGAGCGATGGCCTTTTCCTACCAATCTATCCCTCTTGGGGCATGCGTAGTAGTACTTTGCTTCGAGGGCTAAGTAGACTTTTGCAATAAGTATTTGAGTTCTTTATGACTAATGTGAGTCCATGGATATACGCAAACTCATCCTTCCACTTTGCTAGCCTTTCTTATTACCGCGCAACTTTCACCGGTATTGAACCCATTATTTACCT
>NW_021271003.1:0-1209 GCF_002162155.2 Triticum dicoccoides
TTTCAATGAAAGACCTCGGTGAAGCTGCTTACATATTAGGCATTAAGATCTATAGAGATAGATCAAGACGCTTAATTGGACTTTCACAAAGCACATACCTTGACAAAATTTTGAAGAAATTCAAAATGGATCAAGCAAAGAAAGGATTCTTGCCTGTATTACAAGGTGTGAAGTTGAGTAAGACTCAATGCCCGACCACTGCAGAAGATAGAGAGAATATGAAAGATGTTCCCTATGCATCAGCCATAGGCTCTATCATGTATGCAATGCTGTGTACCAGACCTGATGTGTGCCTTGCTATAAGTTTAGCAGGGAGGTACCAAAGTAATCCAGGAGTGGATCACTGGACAGCGGTCAAGAACATCCTGAAATACCTGAAAAGGACTAAGGATATTTTTCTCGTATATGGAGGTGACAAAGAGCTCACCGTAAAAGGTTACGTTGATGCAAGCTTTGACACTGATCCGGACGATTCTAAATCGCAAACCGGATACGTGTTTACATTAAACGGTGGAGCTGTCAGTTGGTGCAGTTCTAAACAAAGCGTTGTAGCGGGATCTACATGTGAAGCGGAATACATAGCTGCTTCGGAAGCAGCAAATGAAGGAGTCTGGATGAAGGAGTTCATATCCGATCTAGGTGTCATACCTAGTGCATCGGGTCCAATGAAAATCTTTTGTGACAATACTGGTGCAATTGCCTTGGTAAAGGAATCCAGATTTCACAAAAGGACCAAACACATCAAGAGACGCTTCAACTCCATCCGGGATCTAGTCCAGGTGGGAGACATAGAGATTTGCAAGATACATACGGATCTGAATGTTGCAGACCCATTGACTAAGCCTCTTCCACGAGCAAAACATGATCAGCACCAAGGCTCCATGGGTGTTAGAATCATTACAGTGTGATCTAGATTATTGACTCTAGTGCAAGTGGGAGACTGAAGGAAATATGCCCTAGAGGCAATAATAAAGTTATTATTTATTTCCTTATAATCATGATAAATGTTTATTATTCATGCTAGAAGTGTATTTACCGGAAACATAATACATGTGTGAATACATAGACAAACAAAGTGTCACTAGTATGCCTCTACTTGACTAGCTCGTTAATCAAAGATGGTTATGTTTCCTAACCATGAACAATGAGTTGTTATTTGATTAACGAGGTCACATCATTAGCAGAATGATCTGATTGACATGACCCATT
>NW_021271004.1:0-2777 GCF_002162155.2 Triticum dicoccoides
AACATTTTAGTTTGGAGATATTTGAGCATTTAAATATTTTATATAATTTTAAATGCCCAAATTCAAATATTTATGATTTAATTCAAAAACCCTAAGATGGCCTAGGAAAATGTGCACCACTTTTGGCAGAGGTTCTGAACCAAGACAAAAATGATGGGCATTTTAGAAGGGCATTTCAGGTTCATTGAAAAGTTTTTTAGTAAACCCTAGTTGGTTTCAGAGGGGACTGGGGGTTCTGTCATCCCCATTTCAAGTTTCTGATGAAAAGTAGACATGATGCAACACTCTAATGCATGGCTAACTAGGATGTGACAACTCACCCCCACTCAAAAGAATCTCGTCCCGAGATTTGGGTTCCTCCGGGAAGAAGGCGGGATACTCGAGTCGAAGACGATCCTCCCTTTCCCAAGTTGCTTCATCCTCAGAATGGTGCGACCATTGAACTTTGAGAAACTTGATATTATGACGTCGGGTGGTACGTTTGGCCTGATCGAGGATACGAATGGGGTACTCTCGATATGTAAGATTATCTTGGAGATCAAGCGTTTCGTGGTCCACTTCACGGATAGGATCCGAGAAACAACGCCTGAGTTGAGAAACGTGGAAGACATCGTGGACTATGGAGAGGTGCGGAGGTAGTTCCAACTGGTAGGCAACTTCTCCTCGTTTAGCGAGAATGCGAAAAGGTCCAATGTAACGAGGAGCCAATTTGCCTTTGATACCGAAACGATGGGTTCCCTTCAGAGGGGTGACCCGAAGATAAGCCTTCTCATCAACCTCGAAAGTCATAGCCTTATGTTTTCGGTCATATTGACTCTTTTGACGGGATTGGGCTGTTTTCAACTTTTCACGAACGATGCGAACTTGTTCTTCTGCTTCCTGAATCATATCCGGGCCAAAGAATTGTCTTTCCCCGGTCTCTGACCAGTTAAGGGGTGTTCGACACCGTCGTCCATAGAGAACTTCAAAAGGGGCTTTACCCAAGCTAGATTGATAGCTGTTGTTGTAAGCGAATTCGGCAAATGGAAGGCACTTCTCCGAGTCCATTCCGAATGAGATAACAGAGGCTTGAAGCATGTCTTCTAGAATCTGGTTGACGCGTTCCACTTGACCACTCGACTGAGGGTGGAAAGCGGTGCTAAAGGAGAGACGAGTTCCCATAGCATTTTGGAAACTTTCCCAAAATCGAGAGGTGAAAAGACTTCCTCGATCCGAGTTAATTTCCAAAGGAACACCATGGAGGGACACTATTCGGGAGATGTCTAAGTCTGCCAGCTGACTAGCGGTTATACTCTCACGAACAGGTAAGAAATGGGCTACTTTGGAAAGACGATCGACCACGACGAAAATAGCATTATTCCCTCTCTTGGTCCTGGGAAAACCGGTAATGAAATCCATACCAATTTTATCCCATTTCCATTCAGGAATAGCTAAGGGTTGAAGGGTGCCAGCAGGCCGTTGATGCTCTGCTTTTACACGACGACAAACGTCGCAATTAGCAATATACTGAGCAATTTCTCTCTTCATCCTAGTCCACCAGAACCTCTGGCGTAGATCCTGATACATCTTAGTACTACCGGGATGAATGGTGAGAGGGGATTCATGAGCTTCCTTAAGGATCAAACGCCTCAGGTTTCGCACTTTGGGAACCACTAGTCGATTCCCGAAGTATACGACCCCTTGATCATTAATGAAGAAGCAATTCGCAATTCCTTTCTGAATGTTTCTCTTGATGCGGGAGATTCCCGGATCTACCTTTCTGTGCTTTGATAATCTGATCCGTAAGGGTAGGTTTTGCCACCAAGGTGGAAAGAAAACCTTGAGGAACAATGTGAAGGTTAAGCTTCCGAAATTCCTCATGGAGAAGCGGTTGACTTTGTTGTAACATCAGATTGTTACAATAAGATTTACGACTTAGCGCATCAGCCATGACGTTGGCTTTCCCTGGGGTGTAGGTTATTCCTAGGTCGAAGTCTGTGATCAATTCGACCCAACGTCTTTGCCTGAGATTCAGATCCGGTTGGGTGAAAATGTACTTCAGACTTTGGTGATCAGTGAATATTTCGCAACGATTACCGAGGAGGTAATGTCGCCAAGTCTTAAGTGCATAGACTACGGCTACAAGCTCTAGATCATGAGTAGGATAATTCTCCTCATGTGGGTGCAATTGCCGTGAAGCGTAAGCAATTACGTGTCGATCTTTCATGAGAATGCAACCTAGTCCTTGTCGCGAGGCGTCGCAGTAGATAACAAAGTCCTTGGAGAAGTCTGGCGGTACCAGTACGGGAGCAGAGGTCAGGCGTCTTTTCAGTTCCTGAAAGCTGTGCTCACATTGTGGAGTCCATTCGAACTTCTTATCTTTCTTGAGGAGTTCGGTTAGAGGTTTGGCAACCTTGGAGAAGTTCTCGACAAAGCGACGGCAATAGCTCGCTAAGCCCAGAAAACTCCGAACTTGCTTGACCGATTCAGGTGGAGTCCAATTAAGGACGGCTTGAACTCGCTCAGGGTTAACAGCAATACCTTTACCAGATATTACATGACCCAGATAGGTCACTTCTGACAACCAGAATTCACATTTAGAAAATTTGGCATAAAGGCGATGCTCTCGAAGTTTCTTCAACACTAGCCTTAGATGTTCGGCATGTTCTTCCTCGTTCTTGGAGTAGATGAGTATATCATCGAGGTAAACCACGACGAATTTATCCAAATACTCCATGAAGATTGAGTTCATTAACCGAGAAAAGGTGGCTGGAGCGTTGGTTAAACCGAAGGACATG